>NW_021941803.1:46515-178669 GCF_902150065.1 Myripristis murdjan | reverse complement strand
ATTTTTATCATGCCTTTCTTAGCAGCCCGCACCGCATTTGGTGAAGGGGAGGCGTGGCCTTGCCCTGCCCTCCGCGGCTGCTGCAACGAAAAGCGCTGCGTCCTCCTCACTTGTCACAGTTTTAAGCTCACCAATTGCTGCTCAACCCTGCATTCTCCGCAATATTCACAAAATCATAATTTCCCTTTCATCACTATCGGTGAACATAGTGGGGCTGTGCTGTTTTGCCCTTTCGTCTCCCTGCGCCGCTGCAACTTTTCATATTTCTGGCATGCATGAGCATCCAACCCCACAAATATGACAAAAGTCACATGAACTGTTTGACTTGATTTTCTCACACCTCTTTCCCTTCACCAAAGGTGATGTGCAGCTGTGAATGTGATGCGCCGGCAGGGAGTTAAACATTAACTTGTGCGCATTCATAATTTTGGACCGTTCAGTCTTCAAAATATGACAAAAGTCACCTTGACTGGTGCCTTTTTCTTCTCACGGTAACGGTAGAGTCACCAAATGTGATGCCTGACTGCGGATCTTGTGTGCCTGCAGGGAGTTCAACAATTCCTTGTGCGCATTTAAAATTTTGGACTGTTCAGTCTTCAAAATATGACAAAAGTTACATGAACTTGTGCATTTTTCTTCTCAGTGCAACGGCAGAGTCACCAAATGTGATGCCTGACTCTGATGTGTGACTGTGAATCTTATTGTGTTGAAAAGGTTAAAAAAAATAAATAAATAAAAAAGGCTCAGTAAGCCCGTTATGGCTTCCACAAATACTATAAATGCAGTCAGTGTTCTCCCTGCTGTGTTACAGCCTGTGTGCAGTCCAGACACTGGCCACCAGTTGATGCCTGAAACGTCTAAAACTCTTTGCTGCTCTGATGTCCCGCCGAAGACGTGGGGATCGGGGGCAAATCATCAGCATGACTGTAAGATGTCTTCAGAGAGCTGCTCTGTCCTGCTGACATGTTCCACATGTAATTGACAGCTTTACTGTGCACACAGGTTCAAGTTAAAGCACCATGATTTCATTGTCTGCAGTACAGACAATCACAAATCATACAGTTTTTACAATGTCTGTGACATATCACAATCTTTTTCTACTGAAAACCCTTGGGTGAGAATATTTGGCCTCCAGAAATCAGGATATGACCAGTCAATGTGCTATCTAGACACTGACCACTAGGTGGCACATGACACCACAAAAAACTCTCTGCTGCTCTGATGTCCTGCAGCAGACGTGGGGGGTTGGGACTTTGCAGTGGCCTTGTGACCTTTTGTCTGGCATGACACAATTCACAATCTGTTTATACAAGTGTACACATAAAGAGGGGAAGCCTCCTCAAATGTAAAGTCCCTTTTCTACTCAATACACACAGACGTTACAGTGACCTTGTGACCTTTTGTTTGTATTTTACTGTGCTACATGTGCAGAGAGTCATTGCACTGAACTTGTGTTTAATCCCATTTTGGCGCATTTTTGGACGTTTTGCCGCCCGTCCGCCGCCTTCACCACATGCGGTGCAGGATCCACGGCCTGACGCGCTGCGGCCGCCGGGCGCGAGGGTTCAAAGGAAAAAACGCGGCTTTTGGTGTCGCCGACCCTTCAACCTTTGGCCGTGGCAAAAATTCACGTTATCGTACTCATTTTTAACATGCCTTTCTTAGCAGCCCGCACCGCATTTGGTGAAGGGGAGGCGTGGCCTTGCCCTGCGCTCCGTGGCTGCTGCAACGAAAAGCGCTGCGTCCTCCTCACTTGTCACAGTTTTAAGCTTTTAAGATAAATAGATAGATAGATAGATAGATAGATAGATAGATAGATAGATAGATAGATAGATAGATAGATAGATAGATAGATAGATATACTTTATTGATCCCAACCTGGAAAATTCTGGTGTTCCAGCAGCAACAGTAGAAACATATAACAAAGTTAAATAAAACAGAATAAAGGCTAAATATATACAATAATGACTATAAAGGCTAAAAACTAAAAATATACAATAAGGGCTAACCTAAGAAAAAGAGATATGAGATGTGAAATATACAGATGGTAATGAATATGAAATGAAATATACAGATGGAACTGAAGTATATACATGATTGTATAGATAAGGAGAGTTAGTATGAAACCCCAAAACCAAGAACCAAGTGGCAGAACCCGACGCCTGGTACTGGGATTCAGGAACTAACCGACTTGATTCGGCCTCTTAAGGAATCACCACTTCCCCTCCAGTCTGAAAAACAGTGTGAATGTATATTAACCTAGGATGTAATATATAGATAATAAATAAATAATAAACAGTTAAGGTGCTGAGTGATGGAGTGTTAAAAACAGAACTATACAGCAGACAGTTGTGAGTCTCTGTCTGACAGATGTGATTTGTTGTACAGTGTGATGGCTTGTGGCAGGAATGATTTCCTGTATCTGTCCCTTCGACAGCGGAGCTGTAACAGTCTGTTGGAGAAGGAGCTCCGCTGTCTGTCCAGAGTGTGGTGGAGAGGGTGGTCAGGGTTATCCATGATGGATAACAGTTTGTTCAGTGACCTCCTCTCCACCACAGCCTCCACAGTGTCCAGTTTGCAGCCGATCACGGAGCCAGCCCTCCTGATCAGTTTGTTGAGTCTGTTGGTGTCACTGGCTCCGATGCTGCTCCCCCAACACACCACGGCGAAGAAGATTACGCTGGCCACAACAGACTGATAGAAGATCTCCAACATCTTGCTGCACACATTGAAGGATCTCAGCTTCCTCAGGAAGTAGAGTCTGCTCATCCCCTTCTTGTACACAGCTTCGGTGTTGGATTTCCAGTCCAGTCTGTTGTTGATGTTGACGCCCAGGTACTTGTAGTTCTCCACCTCCTCCACATCCTCTCCCAGAATACACAGTGGCTGTGAAGCCGTCCTCTTCTTCCTGAAGTCGATCACCATCTCTCTGGTCTTGTTGACATTCAGCCTCAGGTGATTGCGTCCAGCCCACTCCACAAAGTTATCCACCACTGCTCTGTACTCCCCTTCCCTTCCCTCACTTATACACCCGACAACAGCCGAGTCATCAGAAAATTTCTGCAGGTGGCATGACTCGGAGTTGTACTGAAAGTCTGTGGTGTATAAGGTGAAAAGGAAAGGGGACAGTACAGTCCCCTGTGGAGCTCCTGTATCACTGACCACCACGTCAGACAGAACAAACTGTGGCCTGCCTGTCAGGTAGTCAGTAATCCAGGAGACAATGGAGGTGTTGACACCCATCACCCGCAGCTTCTCACCCAGCAGCAGAGGCTGGATGGTGTGATGTCACGCACTCTAGCTCACGCAATACACACTCATTCAAAAGTCAGATGTGGCTCAAAAATGACTCCAAACTTAAACTGTGTTTTATGCCAAACTAAAACAGACATGGAAGATGACACACATAAAGTTGAACTTCTGCTGAACTGTTTAAGCTTTGAAGGGAGTCTGTGGGCCAAAGAATGAGGGAGCTGTGAGGATTGGAAAATGCATGGGTGTCTGCCGAATCCCCATTATTTTTCAATGAGGGCGAAAGTCCGATCGGTTTGAAAATCAACACACCGCTTCTTCTCTGCAACACGCACGTTTTTTGTATTTGGTGCGTGGACACAGGTCAAAAGCTCTGCACCCTGGAGCCTTGGGAAGTTTTGGCCATTCATTGCGCATGGGACATTTGGTGCAGTTTTTGGGGATTTTTGTCACCATGGTAACTCCTGAAATATACATAAGTCATAGCACACTATTCCCAACTGAGGCGGACGTTTTCATAATTATAATGTCATAGGTATCTTTGAAACTGTGGGAGGAGTAGCAAACCGAAATTTGCTATAATAAGAATAAGAAACACGCAGGATAACAATAGTGACCTCAGGCCTTCGGCCCAAGGCACTAAAAATTGACAGAGACAAAACAAAAAGGGGAGAGACAAAGGGACAAAGAGACAAAAAGACAAAAAAAAAGAAAGTCAGAAAAAGACAAACTAACAAAAGGACAGAATAAGAAAGTGACAATGAAACAAAGTGAGCGGGGGACAAAGCGACGAAGGAATTAAATGACAATGAGACAAAGGGACAACAAGACAAAGATTCAAATGTGTCTGTGTCCCGAGAGCCTTCGGCTCAGCAAGTTTTGCTTGTTGCAACATATACATCCATCTATGTGGCACTGGCAGGCCTCCATTCACTGCAAGAAAAGCTTGAAAAAAGCCACAAACCTAAAGTGTGACATCAAGTGTGCTCAGGTAAGGAGAGGCCCTGCCTATATATGGTCTTGCTGATGTGAGTGATGAGGTCATCACTGAATACTGAGAGCTGATTGGTCAGGAGACTATGACATCATCCACTCTGAACTGTGACAGTACCCGCTCCAGAAGGCCTCCATGAACTGAGTCTACAGTTTAAAGTATAAAGACGGCACTGCAAACATTCTGTCCATAGACTCGCATTATGAAAAAGCAAGGTAAAATGTTTAAATGAAAAAACAAAAACAAAACATGTTTAAATGGAAAAAACAAAAAAAAACAAAACAGTGTAAAGGATTTCAAAAAGGTGAATGCAAGCACTCATCTCCCAGAGAGGCTGAACATTTCAAAGTTTAAAAGGTACTGATTGCTCAGCAGTTGTATCTTTCATATCAGTTAGAAGAAGAACAGCATCTGTGGCAAACAGCCATGGGCCCTGTGACATCATTGTCTATGATGACATCCTTTATGATGTCATAGGAGTCTTTGGTGGAACACTAGAGGTTTGTTTTATTTCAAGCTTCATAATGGCAGTGAATGGAGGCCTGTTAGAGCAGGTGATGTCACAGTTCACTCTAGCCTTTCCTGATTGGCTGCTCTAACTATAAAGATTATATTCACGTAATGTGATGCGTTTGGCCAATTTACATATTCATGGGGTCATGTGACCACATATGATAAAATGACGACATTGGGCCACATACTATACTATGATGTCATGTGACCATGTCCTATAAAATGATCTGTGACCACATAATATACTATGATGTCGTGTTACCACATAAAGGATGACTTTCTCCCCAGAAACCAGTGGCTGTTAGGACGAGTGGTTGAACCTATTCAAGGAAAAGATGGCCTAGGTCGCAAGGTCAAAGTGCAAGTGGGAGATCGGAAATCATCAGGGAAACTTTCAGTTGTTGAAAGACCTATCCAGAAGTTAGTGCTCCTTTTAGAGAGTGAGTGACTTGGTTTATTCTATTATCATGCCAACCTGTTGATATTTGTGTTTTTTTTTTTTTTAATTTTATTTTTTCTTTTATACATATACACATATTTTATCACAGTAGGAGGGATATACAAATATAGAACACAAAACCTCCCACATCTCAACTTCCCTCAGAGAAAAAGGAAACTTGGCAGTGTAGAAAAAACAATCAAAAGTTAAATAACTCAAAATCCATACACACCAAGACATATTTCATAAGTGCTTTAATCAAGCCAAATATTCTAACAAAAAGTTCTACTCATTGCACTAATTGAAAATAATAATTAGATAATTAGGTAGTCTTCCTACCATACGTCATGATGTAGGGGAAAAAAGTAAGAAACTTACTATTTATTACTTACTATTTGTGGTTTAATGCAAGAATGTCATCATAACATGATTGGTGGGAGTGTGAATAACAGTAAATCCTCTGTGCTCCCTCTGTGTTTTGTCTGGACTCTCTTTTTCTTTAGGTGTCAAACACCAGTAAATGATCTTTGACTGCCACCTAGTGGCCAGTGTTTTGCTGAGGGAGCAAGGTATATAAAGGAGGAGACTATTGCGCCCCGTAAGCCTCCGTGTGCACATCCTCACCTGCACATCAAGCACCTCATCCTTTGTCTCCTGTGGTTTGGTGCGTGCTGCTGGGTCTTTCCTGTTTGTATTTGTGATTCTTTGAGTAAGTTTCTTTCTTTTTTTTTTCTACCTGCCTATGTATTGTGCTCATGTATTGTCTTTGTGCCGACTGGGTTGCTGCTGCCTGTTTAAGTTTGTTTTATTGTTGTTAGGAGGTAGATGGTTCCCCAGACTGGCAACTTCAGCATTATGAGAGATTAGCTCCCTTGGTAGAGTGGAATGAGGTATGTGGAAGTCAATTTCTAGGCTATTACCCTTTAATCCTCGGGATGCCTCATTTTATTTTATTTTGAAGGATGCCGCTCACTCTATTTTGATGCTTTGATTGAGTTTTAGTGATGATCGTAAGCAGATACTGCAGGCACATGCTGCTTTTAAAGGGAAAGGCTGCTCTGATGTCATCATTCAAATAGATGATGATGTTATTTGAGCTCTATTGACATCATACAGGACAACTGAGAAAGGGCTTGTTCCTTTGTATGATGTCATAGAAGAGAACTGAGACAGGGCTCTGAATGGTGGACAATTCAAACACCTGTTTCACCTGTGATTCTGAAATCTGTCATAGAATGATAACATGCGCCACACAATAAATTGTGTCAATGTTTTCAGAAAAGCAGGATGTTTTAACATCTTAGGTATAGACAGAAATGATTTGGTGTTGAAATATTGTTTCAGTACAAAAGGCATTACTTAAGCATGCATAATTTTCTCTTAACAACTTAAATATCGCGCGTAAAGACGCATAAAACTCATTCAACACCCTTAGTTGTCCCCTAATGAACACCGCGGGCCACCACTTGCAACAGCTGTATCAAGTAGATTGTAAAAACTCGCAACTGCCCGAGATGTGTGTGATATTGCAACAACAAACTTTCAGTGTCCTGAAATATGCTAACCAAGGCCAGCCAGAACACGAGGAGCTAATATTTTATTGAGTTGTTTTAACAAACATGTAGATCTCTCTCACACACACACATTCCCCTTACTGGGGAAAAAAACTACGGTCACAAGCATCATATGTGCAGACTGTTGGGTTCTTATCTAAAACAGCTTGAAGAAAATCTTCCCTAAACACATTTGAAAATCATGGAGGAACGAACAATCTCACTTACTGAAACTAATATTCACTGATGGGGATAATATGGACCTATCACAGGTCTATTTTCTTTTCATAGACAAATAAACCTGAATGAGTGCATATCATGCCTCACAAAAATATTATAATTTAAAATGATATTGATTTTGTAAAACAATCAACATCATTTTAAATAAACAATGTTACCATGGACGGGGAACAGCCCTCGGCGTCTTCAGCGGTTCTGCGGCCTCTTGCTCCTTCTCGTGCTTGTGCAGAGTGTATGATGTCACATCCAGGTGGTTCATGACCTCCATGTGAGGTCTCACTGTTTTGCGGCCTGTTTGCCAGTGTCTTTCCCGGCAGCGTCTTCACCCACGGGGTGTTGGGCTGGATGGGTTTAGCCTTGGGGGGCAGAGGACTGCCCCTGTGGCTCGGTGAAGGGTGTCGCCGCGGCCACATCCAGAGGGAACTCCACATGGACCTTTATGCTTCTCCTCAGGAAGGGAACTTTTGTGCCAAGCCAGTTCTTGATCTTTAGAATTCCAGCTTTGCACTGAAAGATCTGCCTCGTTCTTGCCTTTATATTGTCTTCAGTCTGTGATATCACGGCCTGATTGTGTGACATAGTTAATCACGTGTGTGGATGTGTTATGCGTGAGAGCAGATTCCCTCAGATAATGAGGAAAGTTAATAACCTCACAGTCATTCTGTCCATTGACACCTAGAATGATCCAGGTGTCAACGGACTCCACGTGCATCTCGCCTGCCCACTTGTGATGGCATCTCACTTTCAGATAAACACCTATCATATACGTTTGCGTTTTTTTTATTAGTAGACACACAAACACACACACACACACACACAGCTCATGCTGTGGCCAGCTCGTTCCCAGAAACAATATTGCTCCGCTGGGTCCTGCAGGGGTTGGTTCACTCTGTCACAGGAGTGGAGGACCCAAAAGCAGGAGCAGGCAGCCAAAAATGCTCAGTGGCAAACAAAAATTTAATGACTCACAGGGATCGCAGGAAACACCAGAAACACAGGGCAGGAAACAGAGCATAACATAAGACAGCACAGGACAATGAACCAACCAGGAACAGAACTCAAGACAGGACTTAATCCTCCTGTTATGTTCACATTTTTGAACATCCTTTATGTTTGGAGTCAATTTGACCCCTGCAGTTTAAACTTTCACAAAATTATTATAACTAAAATTGTTACCAAAGTTTATGTGTCAAGTACTTGATGTTTCTTTGTTGATTACCTAAATAGCCTTTTAAATAAGACATAACTCCCCAACACCCCCAATTATACATCCAGTATTCGTATTACGCGAAAATGGAAAAATATTCAAATCACCATAAAATCTCACTGATTGATCTGAAATTGGAAAGAAATATTCATTTTTGTTGTTTTAATGGCTTTATATTATTTCTAAGTACAGATTTTTGTTATTTATAACTGATGCGTTACAAAGTGTGTACAGGACATTGAAAACATATCATCATGTCAATTTCATCTTTACCCGGTAGTGCCCATTACATTAGGAACACTCATTAAATATGAAGCAAAAAAAATGATGTTAATCATTTATTTAGAGACGTTAAACATTGGCTGGGGTCAAATTGACCCCAAACATAATAGGAGGGTTAAATACACAAGAACTAATGATCAAAGAAGACACACCTGGGGAAGGGGCTGGAGCACAAGACAGGAGAACACAGAGGATAGGCTGAGGGAAACACTGGGAGGGATCAGAACAATCAGGGATGATTGACAGACACAGGGCAGGTGTGGCACAGGGAGGAGCAAACAAGACACAGGTGAAATCACTAAAAAGAACCAGGCAAAAGAAACACATGAAACAGAATCAAACAAAACACAAGAAACAAAACCATGACACTTTGTGTCTGAATGTGGTATTTTGGAGGGATTTTTAATCATTTTTATTCATTCTCAACTTGTCAAGGATGGTAAAATTTCACACCAAATCTGTGTATAGACAGACAGATACAGTCGTTATTGTCCCACAGGAAATCTGTTTTCACAGCCTGTACAAACACAGAAACATACAGTACAACATACAACATTATTATTTTCAAAATATGCACTGTTACAGTTTCCAGTGTATACATCACATACAGAGTTACAATAGTGATGTTAATGATATATTACAGAAACATTACAGGCAACATTAAGTCCTTGACCGAGCATGCGTGACAGGTGAACACGCTGAGAGAATGCCAAACACCAAAGTTCCAAAGAATTCGCTGAAATTTGATATAAAACACAGACTGATATGGTTTAGAGAATGAAAGTTGTTTTTTTTATTATTATTATTATTTTATTTAAGACTGAGGTTATAAAGCGAATACCTACATGTGATGAAAATTGCTGAAGTATTCACTGATTTCTGGTTTGTCACATTTTCGCGACATCAGGCAGTAATGGGTGCACATGAATCGTCTTGTGTTTAGGTGCAATATTGTAGAAATTCGAATTCCTGTGCATATACATCAAATGTTATGAAGTATTCCTGTACATATACTTAAATGCTTTGCAGTATATAAGTATAAGTAGCCTATCCTTATTTGATTGTAAATCTGACGTTTGGTTCATTGAGTGCATTTCAATCATCACCTTCTGTTGGACCCACAGGTGTGCCTCAACAAGAACTGCTTTCAAGAATTCCATCAGTGACACTGTTTTCCTCTTGTCAACAAGGGGATACCAGCCTTTGGGAATGTGCAGCAAAGTGATTTTGCAGTAATAAGATTCACTCAATGAACCAAATGTCAGATTGATAGTCATATAAGGTGTAGATACACACATATAGAGTCCAGTTGTTTATTTGTTACTAGCCTACATTTTTACATTTAAACTGTTTTTAAAATACTGTGATGAAGCGACAGCTATGATTGTGCAGAAACATGTTACTCAATTTCAAAGCCAGTGGATGAAAGTAGGCGGAAATGTTCTTTTTCAAATGTTCAAAGTGCAGTGTTCATTTGTGCCTCATGTTGTTATTCAATTTCAAAGCCCTGTTTCAGCAATAGCAGCATCAATAAAATAATCTACACAAGTGAGACTGGAAAATCTGTTTAATTACTATTATATGCGCAGTTATGCCTGTTGTCGCTAATTTGCAACATACCTAAATTTGTATCTATTGCATGTGCTATATTCAAATTTACAATCTCTACTTAATTTAGCATCTGCTTGAAGACAGAAAAGCAAACAATTTATTTATTTTAGATAATTGTAAATAAATTCAGGCAGTAAGGGGATAAACCCACACCGCCTGCCTGTGGGCCCACCAGAACGCGGGAGGTAGTGTGTCGAGAAGCGGTGTGTCGGGCAGCGTGTCGGGAAGCGGTGTGTCGGGCAGCGTGTCGGGAAGCGGTGTGTCGGGCGGTGTGTCGGGAAGCGGTGTGTTGGGCAGCGTGTCGGGAAGCGGTGTGTCTGGAAGCGGTGTGTCTGGAAGCGGTGTGTCGGGCAGCGTGTCGGGAAGCGGTGTGAGTGGCGATGTGCCCGGAGCAGGGTGGGAATTACACAGTTTTAGGGCCAAGGCCATGTGGCCTTTGGTGTTGCAACTTTTTTAAGGGCATTAACTTTTTTAGGTACTACTACTACTACTACTACTAGTAGATGGGGTAGTGGTAGTAGTAGTGGTAGTAGCAGGAGTAGTAGTAGTAGCAGTAATACTAGAAGTAGTGGTAGTAGTAGTAGTAGTAGTAGAAGTAGTAGTGGTAGTAGTAGTACTGGTAGTAGTAGTAGTAATAAAAGTAGAAGTGGTAGTAGTTGTAGCAGTGGTAGTAGTAGTAGTGGTAGTAATAGTATTGGTAGTAGTGGTAGTAGTAGAAGTAGGAGTGTTAGCAGTGGTAGTAGTGGTAGTAGTATTAATAGTAGTCGTAGTAGTAGTAGTAGTGGTAGAAGCAGTAGTTGTAGTAGCACTAGTACCAGTGATAGTAGTAATAGCAGTAGTAGTAGTATAGCAGAAGCAGTAGTAGTAGTAGTAGTAGCAGTACTGGTAGTATGAAAAGATGCTCCCCTCTTTCCCCACTCCCAAGGACGACCAAGGCCACAGTACTGCAGTCCAACAAAAGGATCATTTATTTTGACCAACAAATGGTAGCATTAAACTTCAGGGTGAGCATGGCTCAAAACAACAAACAGGTCTCTAACCTGACTCCCTATTATATAAACAGGAGAAGAAAAGATGGTGATAAACAAAAGGAGCTACTCTACAGCTACCCCTACCCCTACCTGGACTGCTAAACAACAATCTCCAATAACAATACACCATCAAGTACAAGCTCACACACATTACAGCAATGCCTGGTGCTGCTGGGAGTAGGGCCAAGAGAAGAGAAAAATGGCTCAAGCGGCGGCCAATCAGCAGCCAGCTCCAGGACCAACCCCAATGGTGGTAACCCCACCCTGAAGTGAGGAGGAAGGACAGCACCTGGAGAGAGAGACCCTAAGGATGGTAACACCACCCTCAGGCAGGGAGGGATAACAGCACAACAAATCACAGCAATAAAATTGACATATGACCCAGGGTCATAACAGTATGCTCTCTCTTTTATACCTCAAGCGGTTAGGCAGCACATCAAGCACTTTAAACTTACATTTGGAGAACTTTTTTAGCTATATGGGAGTACTTAATGTTAATTATTTATTATCTTTTTTTAGTGTGAATTTGATGTTAATGTATTATCTTGGCCTGTAACTATAGGCATGCATTTATTATTTTACTCTTAACTGAGGTCTTTTTGGGTGGGTACAAGCACTGTAATTTCCATTTTTATGGATGAAATAAACTTGACTTGACTTGACTGGACCTCCCTTTCAAGGTTCACTTTTTTTTTGGTAGGGTGTTTTTTCCAAGTGCAGCCACCGAAGGGCACTAAGGCTTAGGTATCGTAGATGATTCTTCTGTAAGGCTGGATTATCATTGGGCCTTTTTGCTGTTTTTTTTTTTCTGTCAACATCCATTGCAGCTTACGGTTAGGGGGAGGTTAGGGTTGTCCATAATATCCATAGAATATCCATTATTGGTCACTTTAAAGCAGGAGGTAAATCCACTCAAAGTAGATGAGTGATCACTGAGTCCCTTTATTTCAGTAAAAATATTTACTTCAGACTGTACAAATAGACCATTCCAAATAAAATTCCTGCAGTGAGTATGCCCAGTATCATCCCCCAGGCTCCCCTGGCCCTCACCCTGCACGGGAGTGGATGCAGCGCTCTCTGCCAGGTCCTCCATGTTCAATGGATGATAGCTATGAGAAAATACTTACTGAATATTAAATTTTTTTTTAACACTTTACAATTTAAAAGATTACGTATATTTTAAAAAGCATATATTTAGTAAAAACTGCTTGGAAAAACACCCAGAAAAAAAGCCACATTTGACCAAGTGACACACAAGTCAAAAATCATGAAAACGGTACCGAAAACGGTACCGGTAAGGATAGTGCATTTCCCTATCCTTGGTAGGGGGTAGGCTCAGTTCCCCTAACCTAACCCTAATGACAAGGAACCGCAGACGAAGAGGAAGGCGACCATGTTGTTTTAAAGGAAGAAGAAACACAATAGAGGCGATTTATTTCAAGTAAATCCTGTTAATAAAGTGAACTGCGAAGACAGCTAACGATCAGCCGCAAACAGCGTACGACGTGTCAAACCATCGCGAAAATAAGGTGACAATTAATTATGAATGCTGAGATTGAGGCCTACACAGCTGAGACGAATATGTAGAGCTCTATTTTACATTGCCACTGAAGCTCCACTCAACCAAGAGTGCATCAGCAGTCTGAAATGAAAATTGTTTTGTTTGTTTTGTATCTGTATAGTGTCACCCTAACCCTAACCCCACTGAGTGACTGAGGCCAGCCATTTTTGTAGTACCAATCCCTAAGACTGACCCATAACCCTATCCCCAAAAACCCACCCTAACCCTAACACCACAAGTCTTCCGTAGTGTAGTGGTTATCACGTTACAGAACGTAACAGCAAGTGATCCCACTTTGGAAGACTAGACTGATAATCGGGCCCACAAGGGTGAATGGCAGAGAGAATCTTCTTCTCCCCAATGCAGAATGAGAGACAAACCCAACTTCAAGAAGACCTTGTCAGGGAAGTATGTCTGCCGAGGCAGTTTGTGGTTTTCCGTCGTGTAGTGGTTATCACCGCCAGTGTCTACCTGACAGAGAAATGCAGCCCTGGCAATCCATCAGCATCCCTAACCTCCACAAGGACTCTGCCTTGACGTGGCGTGGGGGCTTAAGTGCCTCTGAGATCCTAGGGTCCCTGAGACTCTAGAGACACTACAGTCTCTTGTGTCTCACGGACCCTAGGACCTCAGAGGCATGACCAAAGAGTCCAAAATCCTTAACCCAATCGACATGATAGCTACCCTAACAGACAAACAATACATGTTTTGGTATATTCTTTTTTTTTTGCAGAGTCAACTGTTAATCAGTCCTGTGAAGAATGCTCATGCCAAACAAAGTGTGTTTGAGATGGAAGACAGTGACTGGGTTTTTTTGTGTATGTTTTAAGTGTTAAAAGATCAGGTAGTGAATGTATTCCTGTTATTAATAGTGTTAAAAAGACTTTGTACAAGACATACATATGAATATAGTGTAAGAGATCAAAATGCATAAGTACACAATAAGAAATGATAGAATATTTTAAAAAGTACTTTTGACTTTTTCAGTTGATTTTGGGTACAGTTCATGATTATAATAAGAAAGTAAATACTTGCTTTTAAAATGAAATGTGTTTTTAAGTCATTGTGTCTTAAGTGCTGATTTACCTGTAATCTGTTTGTTGCTGCAATACCTGAGTAAGTCAATATATGGCACATAGTGCCTGTGAGGAACCTAGGACCCTATTGAGCCACAGGATTGACACACCCCACCCTGACACCCACCAGGCCAGAGTGGGTGTCAGGGTGGGCAAAAGTTGTTGTCTGAAAGCAGCACACTGGTCTCTCCATGGGGTCTTAGGTTCCCCACAGGCACTATACACCATCCATTATCCTGTTTATGTATGTATGTGAAGTCAGCACTTAGACAAAATAACTAAACAAATGTATATAGTGGTGTCTAAATATATAAAGCTTTATTGCAGACACAGGTCCATAAAGTACATCATAAAGTATATATATATATATACACACACACACACACACACACACACACACACACATATTATGAATATCTCTCTTTTTATTATTCTAAACTGTCTGTGTCCTTCACAGAGATTCTCTCCATTCCGTGGTGGAGCAAAGCAGTGGCTCTGTGCCATCAAAGAGGCGTCGTACGCTCAGCCCAAAGAGGAGCATGAGAAGACTGCAGCAGAGGTGAGTTTATGTTGTCACCGTCCATGTTACACTGGACCGTAGTCATTTTATTTGAATCTCTGTTGAAGAGTGTTTGCCAACTTTTTACATACTTTATGTAAATGAAATACATTTTTGGGAGCTAACTTAAAAAGCCTGAAATGTAACTGCAAGTAGTTGAACTAGTACAACATGAGAGCTAGAGGCTAACAGTTAACAATAAATATTGTTTTGGTGAAACTAACCAAGGTTTCATACAGGTTTAAGTTGCAACAATGTTGACCTATTTGTTTCATGGCAGTAACAGCAGAAGTCTCTAGAAATGACCTTGGAGTTAGCTAATCTTTTCCTCTATTATTTTTATAACTACATAGAATTTAACAGTAAAATGGCTGCAGTAATTCCATATTTCGAAATGGAGCTGTTGCCTGTTTTAACTTTAGGTGATGTGGGTGAAATCTTAATTATAAATCTTTCTTCCTCTCTGTAGATCTGTGACACCATACTGGGGCATACCAAGGAACGCTTCTCCTTCACAGATCACCTTGTTAGCGCCACCTTGCTGCTGAGGGACAGGTTTGAGCAATACAAGGCAGCATTTCCTGAGGAAGACAGAAGGGCGAACTCCTCAGGTCCAGTCTCAGCTGTCTATTCACATCTAAAGGAAAAGGCACACTCCTTTGAAGACAGCAATGTTAAGATTTTGGACAGGGAGGACAAATGGGAGGTTTGAGAGAGGAGTAAAAGAAGCCATCTATGTGAAAGTGGAAAAACCATCCCTCAACAGGAGAGGGGGTCTGCGGCACCACCTATCTCTGATTTATAATGTTGCCCTTTCATCAATACCCAGGAGGATCAACAGATTAACCTCAGATGACTCTCAATGATCGTCGGCACTAATCAACTACAGTGATAGACTCACGATAAAAGAGAGAGACATGCTCAAAAGCATCAATCTAGAAATCAAAAAATTCCCGCATGTCATCTCACTCCAACAAAAGGACTTTCAGACAATGGCAGACAAAGTCCACTGGACACCCAGTCTAAAAATAGTGAAACATTGGCAAGAAATACTAAAGTAGACAAAAGCAGTTCCAAAAACCTGGAGCATTAGCTGGGATTTGATCACCCCAGCTGGCCTCCACAGAGGAGAGGGTCTAGTGTGTAAACGGCCGAAACCCTCGATGATTCTGTGGTGACACTACTGACAAAATGTTCCATAGCCACCCAAAATTTAGGAAGAAAAACAGGGGAGAGGTATGGGTGCATTGATGTCACACATATACACACACATTATTTATGTGTGGGTGTGTATGTGAGCATGGGTGCATATATACAGCCGCCTACTTAAAAACAGTGGTGAGGCAAGTGGTGTAGAGCTGTCCAAGGTGCTGAAGGTAGGTGACTGGTGCTTGATGGAGTGATGTGAAAGGATTGTCATTTTGATTGTGATGTATTTGTTTCCTTTTAGTTGTTCTGGTGAGAGGCTGTGGTCCATTTTACTGTATTCAATGTTTTTGCATATTAAAATATCTACTCCTTCTCCATGTCCTGTCTGTCGTTCTTTTCTAATGATGTTGTAACCGGGGATGTGAATTTGTGAGGTTTTTGATAGAAGTGTTTCGTTTATGCAGGCTATGGAGATGTCTTGTTCTTTAAGTAGTTGGATGAGTTCTTGTTTGTTTCCTCATATTCCTCTGATGTTGATGTGTAGAAATGTGAGGGCCATTATGAGTGTTAGGAAAAGGGAGGGCATGTGTATTGTTCATGGTGAGTGAGAGTGATTCATATACTGAGGTGAGTGTTTTTCCTGATGTTCTTGATTATTTCTTCTATTTTCTGTTCATCTTTGGTGAGTTTTCTGAGGTCGTTGCGCAGGTGGGTGAAGTCGGTGTCATGATGGTGCTGGCTGTGGGGGTTGCTGGTGGTGGGCTGTCTGGTGGATGTTGGTTTCCTTGTTGATGGGGTCATGTGTGACAGGTAGACTGGGCAGGATTTGGAGGCGCCAGAGTGTTCACCAGCACAGTTGGCACATTTTGCTTCTCTTTTTTCTTTTGTGCAGGTTTTGTGGTGATGGTTTTCTCTGCATCTGACGCATACGACTGGGTTGGTGCAACCCAGTCTCCATGGGGAAATGTCACCCTTTTAAGTTTCTGCAAACTAGGGAAACGTTATCATATCGACGTTTCCAAGCTCAAATTCGTTACATATCAACATTCAATTGTTACAGTGGCCACTGCGCCCGGGTCACGTGACTTCCAAGTTTCTGACTGCAAAATGAAGCAAGATGGCGGACATTTCGTTCATTCTCAGTGGAAAATGTAATATTTGAAGGTAGTTTCTATATTTAAATGTGTTTTGATGACATTTCTAGCGAGAAATATGCACTTTGTTTTCATAATCTGTGTTCAGTGAATGTATACGTTCTCTAGTTTGTTAGTAATCACGATCATTTCGCCCGGACTTGCCAGCAAAACGTTGGAATCCAACATTGTTGACATCCATATAGTGCCAAAGCAGCCTAGAAAATGCAATATTTTGAGGTAGTTTCTATATTTAAATGTGTTTTGATAATATTTCCAGCGAAAAATATGCACTTTGTGCATAATGTGGGTTCAGTGAATGTATACGGTCTTTAATTTGTTAGTTATCATGAAGATTTCGCCCGGTCTCGCCCGCAAATGTTGGAATCCAACATTGTTGATCCAACATTGTTGACACCGTTGCCATGGTGCCATGGTATGACACAAACAGCTTACTGTCCCATAAAAGCCCTTTATTTTCTTGCTTTCCAAGCCGTTTTTATTCCAAAGACAACATATGTTGACGTTTATATTATAAATTTGATTACTTTTAATTTGGATATCTTGCAAACTTGAAGCGTTAATATAACTGTCCATGGAACCCACCAACGCGAATAGGCTACTTGATAAAATATCCGAAATAAATCAACATTGTTTGAATGTTTTTTTCCCTCCCAAACAAAACCAACTAAAGGCAGGGTAATTTATGTTTCGGCTGCGGGAAATGGTTAATATATTTGTTTCAATATTCATTTTTACGACCATTTAAAACCCGGAAGTAAACCAAGCCTGCCCGCCTCCCCCAGCCTAGGCTTAAAAAAAAAAAAAAAAAAATCTGAAATTAACCAACAGTTTAACTTTTTCTTGACATTGGTCATCTAGATGGAGTGTAATTAGCAGTTCGGCTGCAGTAAATAGTTTATTATATTCCACCCCCCAGCTCTCGTATGCACTTGTTTACAGCTTATAAAGTTGGTTTCCTGTGCGGGTGGCTGTGATGAGGTAGATCACTGTTTAGACTGTTGCACACTCTTTGCTTATTGTTGTACAGTTGACGTTGTTTAAGCCCTCGATTTTATTAATTCTATGTAAAGTCTCATTTACACAAACCCGGGTGAAGATTGATCGTCTAAACAGTCTACTTCAGTAATTTATTAGTTTCTATGCACTTATGCACTTGTTTACAGCTTATAAAGTTGGTTTCCTGTGCGGGTGGCTGTGATGAGGTAGATCACTGTTAAGACTGTTGCACACTCTTTAACATTGGTCATCTAGATGGAGTGTAATTAGCAGTTCGGCTGCAGTAAATAGTTTATTATATTCCACCCCCCAACTCTCGTATGCACTTGTTTACAGCTTATAAAGTTGGTTTCCTGTGCGGGTGGCTGTGATGAGGTAGATCACTGTTTAGACTGTTGCACACTCTTTGCTTATTGTTGTACAGTTGACGTTGTTTAAGCCCTCGATTTTATTAATTCTATGTAAAGTCTCATTTACACAAACCCGGGTGAAGATTGATCGTCTAAACAGTCTACTTCAGTAATTTATTAGTTTCTATGCACTTATGCACTTGTTTACAGCTTATAAAGTTGGTTTCCTGTGCGGGTGGCTGTGATGAGGTAGATCACTGTTAAGACTGTTGCACACTCTTTAACATTGGTCATCTAGATGGAGTGTAATTAGCAGTTCGGCTGCAGTAAATAGTTTATTATATTCCACCCCCCAACTCTCGTATGCACTTGTTTACAGCTTATAAAGTTGGTTTCCTGTGCGGGTGGCTGTGATGAGGTAGATCCCGGGTGAAGATTGATCGTCTAAACAGTCTACTTCAGTAATTTATTAGTTTCTAGATAAATTATTTTAGCCGACCGTCACCTCAGAAGCCAGCGCATTCGTTGCCATGACGACGCTGGCAGCTGCCATATTACGTCACTCTGACTAACCTGACATGACACATTTGACAGCGACACAGCCGTAGCCGACAACCCACAAGACACAGAACTCACTGATTTCAACGAGGTGCCTTTACTTGACACCATTCATTAAGGTATTGTTACAGTTATTGGCAGTTATTCATATTGCACGTCCAAAGGATAACGCAGTCAAACTTGTAGCCTCCAAAGTCTTATTCAACTTACCAGTCAAAACAGCACCTCCCCGAGTGCCGCCGAGGTAATTACTCTTCAGGTGTGAGAGAAATTCAGTGTACTTTGTTGTAACAATTAAATGTGCTTTTTTAATAAACTGAGTGGAATGAAAACCAAGAATGTTGTGTCATGCTATTAACCTCATGTCTCAGCTGTCTCTTGAATTCTGATCTTATTTTCCTGTAGAGGAACTACATGTAAATAGACTGAAATGCAGCTATGGTGTGTATTGGCTGTTTCTGTTGACTTCAGTGATCCAGGAATAGAGAACCAAATTAACAGGTCTGCCATTCATGAAGACAGAGTATGGAAACTACATTATCGCAATCATCAGCCATGCTACTGAGTGTGTGAGTAGACAGAACCATCTAGAATGCTAGAACAATAATAATAAAAGATTCTTTATTTTTCCAATTATTTATTTAAATGAAAACATTTGCATTAACAAAACCTGAGGCACTTAAAAGCCTTCTCCAATTGTTTTCAATCATTAAAAAAACAAACAAACAAACAAAAAAAAACACAAAAGATGCACTGGCTACTGCGCAGACAGTCCCAGGATTGACCGTGGCTCCCATGTAGGCCTCCATGTTTTTTTGCTGTCCAAAAAACGGTGAGAGAAAATTTTAAAAATGTTAACATTCAAGGCATTATAGTATGTAAAAGTAGGATCCGTCAAGGAATTGTCATAATTTTCATCCCAAATTTTGCCATTTACTGGTTCTCTCCATCCTGTCTTAAGTTTTCCTGTTTACAAACCAATTTATAGAAAACTAAGTTTTTTCAGTAGTTGAAAATTTAAGACTGTCGTCAGCCATCACTGAGCAGCTGAATTTTCACTCCTAGGCAAACAGTGTAAAGGTAGACTGGACACAGGCAGCAGAGAGGAGACCATGAGTGGGTTCTGCACACAAGATACAGTGAATATCATAACTCTCCTAGATTAACCTGTTTGTGTTCTCTACCGTTGTATGCAGACGATACTGAACACTGAAACTGCCGTTTTTTTCTCCGGACAAAGAATCAAAACCGTTAATGAATTCAAATATCTAGGCATCATGCTAGACAATAATCTCACATTTAAATATCATGTAAAAAAAAAGTATGCAGAATCCTCAGAGCTTCACTTGGAAATTTCAGGCACCTCAGAAATCATATGTTCACAGAAGCAGCAAAAATGTTCATGTTCTCTCTTATAACATCTCATATTAACTACTGTCTTCCCACCTGGGCCACTGCAAACTCAACTACTCTAAATCCATTAAGATCACTATACAAGCAAGCTCTCAAAATCTTGGATAAAAAAAACAAGATCTTTCCATCATTGCACAATCCTCAATAAATACGGGCTACTTAGCTGGAACAATCTTGTCTTTTTCAAAAATTGTTGCCTCATGTATAAAATCCGGCGCAACCTAGCTCCGCCTCCACTTTGCAGCCTTATTCAGTTTAGATCACCTGCAACAAGCAGTACCAGAGGGGCGGCCAGAGGGGACTGTGAAATACCACTCAGGAAAACCTCATTTGGACAATCGGTTTTCTCTTGTAGGGCAGACAAAGACTGGAACACAATACTGCAAAGCATAAGGGAGTCCCTCCCATACAGCTCTTTTAAAGTCAAATTTAAAAAATGGCTGACCGAAAACCAAGCTTGTCAACACTAACTTCTGAACCTGAGCCCTCTGTAGCACATGGCCTCATCTTAATTTACTTGCAGCGTTGCTGTTGTTGTTGTTGTTGTTGTTATTCTTGTTATTGATAATACGATTGTGAATATTGCTACTGTAATCTGTTGCTTTTAGGTATAGCCATAATCCTTCTGGCAGGGGGACTACCAATGGAAATTAGCCTTTTGGCTATAATTGGGTGCATTTACATTTTACTGTCTTTTAAAATGTTTATTAATGTACACTGTCCCTCTCTAACAAATAAAGGTTAAATAAATAAATAAAATAAATGGGCTCGCTTATGGCAGATTTCTTTTGGTAACATTCTTTAAGAACCATTTTGTAAAAAAAATTATAGATGTTGCTATGACACTTAACAATAAATAATGCTGCCTTAAAATAGAGTTGTGTTTATCATGGTTTCAGGACAAGAGTCTATGACCCCATTTAAACCTGGTATTAAAATGCGATCTGTATCCAGACTAAGTTATCTGGATAAGGAAAAATGCATGTTAATGCAAGGTGTAAATGCATTATCAGAATGTGAGAAGACATGCCTGACCACATTAAAAATACCAGGTATAAACACAAAACACAAGATCAGAAACCCCCCATTTACACCTTGTATGAAAATGTGACCTGTATCTGGCTAAGTTATCCAGATAGTAAACACTGATCTTGTGTTGTGCGTTTACGCCTGGTATTTTTAATGTGTTCTTGTTCACACCTAATATGAACACAATGCTACCTCCTGATGTGGTCAGGCAGATCTGAACACATTCTGATAACGACACTTTTGCACCTTGCATCAAGTGGACTAGTGGATTAAGAAAAGATTGGAAATAACTTACCATGTCCCACATGGTTGCCATTCAATAAGGACCTGGAATAAAACAAAGTAAAAAAATTATTTTGTTTTCAAAGTAACAGAGGTTCAGCCATTCTCAAGTCTAAAATTGTATAGACCTTTGCCTGTTAAATTGAGTTTTGCCTACTTGAATGTTGCTTAAAATGCAAGATGACTTTGAGTCACAACTTAGGGTTGTGAACATTCTTGCATCAAAACAGGTCCAAAGACACATCTTAAATTGTGTGGCTTATGAGTAATCGACAATGAAATATTATCATGATCAAGCAAACCAAGAAATTTTAAGACAGAGCATGAAATTACTTACTTTCTGTCCTCTTTTTTTTAGACCTTGGAGTACAGGAAACCCCTGTGCAGCTTCTTCCCTGCACTCCTTGCACTCACTTGCAGGTTGGGTCCCAGTCCCCAAAGTCCCTGCCTCTTTGGCCCACTATGGCTTTTGAGTCCTCAGTGGACATGGGCACCAGGGTGGATGGCTGTAGGGGTGGACGGCTCCAGTGACGTGCAGGGCTCCTTGTGGATGGCTCCAGTGAGGTGCAGGGCTCCAGTGACGTGCAGGGCTCCAGGGTGGAGGGCTCCACTGAGGTGCAGGGCTCAACTGAGGTGCAGGGCTCCAGGGTGGATGGCTCCAAGGTGCAGGGCTCAACTGAGGTGCAGGGCTCCAGGGTGGATGGCTCCAAGGTGGAGGGCTCCAGTGACGTGCAGGGCTCCAGGGTGAGGGCTCCAAGGTGGAGGGCTCCAGTGACGTGCAGGGCTCCAGGGTGGAGGGCTCCAGTGATGTGCAGGGCTCCAGGGTGGAGGGCTCCAGTGACACACAGGGCTCCAGGGTGGAGGGCTCCACTGAGGTGGAGGACTCTGGAGGACTTGCTTTCTTGAATCTTTTACAATATACTAAGACAAAAAAATGTGTCAAAATAGTATCTTTATGACTGTGGTTTCTAAAATCAATGCTGTAAATGCTGCTTGGAAAGTTTGAGCCCTTATTAGAAAAAAAGGTTGCTAATGAAATACAAAACCTTTAAGTACTCCTTCAACCAAAGAAATAATTACAAGTTGCATACATCTGTAATAAAATTCTATCAGGAGTAGCCCTCTATGTATTGAACTATACGCAAAAATGTGTTGTGTTTGTTGTGGTCTGTGTTTTTATCTGCAATAATAAAAACATTTAGAGTGCATATAGCAGGCATTTTATTTATAAATACAGAGCAATACATACTTCTCAGTATGGTCTCGAACGCATCCATCAACTCTTTCAAGGGTGGGCGGCAGCTGGAATCTTAACTGTATTTGATTTCAGGCCACCACCTTCCCCTCAAACTCCCTTCCCGATGATCAAAACTGGGAAGTATCCCATACCAGAGAAACGGTCTAACTGAAAAGAGAACATAAAGTATTATTCAACGGCATTATTATTATTACTGTTAATCCAGTTGTGGTTTGTGGGGGTTTGAGCCAATTAGAGCAGTTATAGGATGCAAAGCCAGATTATATCTTGGGCAGGACAAGGTGCCAATTCATGACAGAAATCACATTCACATTCACATCCAGGGATAATTTAGAGTCTTCTTATAATGTAGTTTACATGAATGTCTTTGGACTATGAGAAGATTGACATAGCTTTAAGGAAATTCAGAAAAGCACATTCTGTATCAGTCTTTGATTCTGTATTTACCTAACGTCACATAGCCAGATCCTAAGCCAGAGTTCATTTGATTTGATTTAAAGTTAAATTGTACTGCTGTTATGTCACCAAACCTATATGGAACATTCAAATGATGATGAAAAACCCAGGTTTATTATTTTCATTAGATGGAACTTCAGAGGAACTCAGTTGCATGTAACCAAATTGCTAAAAAAGTTTAATGTGTAAGTCTGGGCTAGGGAACAGCAAAGATAGGCTAGTGTTTGTATGCACTACCACAGTTTTACATGACTAAAATTTAATGTTACTAACTAAATACCTAAACATTTATCATACCCACTCGCTACTCCAGGCTCTGCAGTCTGGTTGTCCAAGACTGGGTATCTGCATTGGCACCTGCATCGGCCCGCCAATTCGGCGAGCGCAAAAGTTAAGAAAAAAGTCCTTCAAAATAAAATGTCCATTCCAAATTAATGTCCATCAATCAAAGGTTTTACTGTTGTAATTGTTACCGTACTTTGTTTTGCTAGAAAAAAATAATTTTGTTTTCAAGGCAGGTGGAGATGTACATAAATAGATCACATAGATGAAGTCAAGAGCTCTCTCTAACATTGTTTATTCAGGGAAGATTGACTGGGGATTAAGCTGTTTAATATGGCCCTGAGTATGCATTCATATGGGCTAATACAAGATATATGAGCAACTACAAAATTGCATGCAATAAAAACAATATTGGCAGTAAAAACAATAAAATAACTAAGTCAAATAATAGCAATATATAACAGTTGGTCCCATGTCTGTAGCCCCTTCTGTTGCTGAATGACAAGCTTTCCAGCATGTACTAAGGTCAAGGTTCAGAAGTCAATATTTAAAAGCAGGAGCCATTTACAGTCTTCAAAGTGACATATATTCCTCTCCAGGTCATGACCTTTCCAATGATGTATTTGGCTTAGTCCTACAACAAAGTTTTAATTTTCACATTTCATAATCACTGCCTTGGCCCAGTCTTACTTTCAGTGAAGGCTTTTAAGTTCCAACACATCAAATTATTTTTTTTTTCTGTTCTTTTGGTCTGTTGTGTAAAAATTGTAACACAAATCTTTTATGGTAATCATGTTTGTCTGACAACCAAAGTTGTAATTTTGCCCCACTTTGAAGCGTATTTTCCTGATGAAATGCAAGATCTTCCTTTAAGACCTAACCTCAAGCACTTCAGGCCTGATACCTGTAGTAATGCATTGGATGGTCAGCAGGGTGACAATATGTAAAGGTGACTTCTCTTGGTCACTATTTCCATCACAAAAACAAACCAACAAACAATGTTCACTTACTGAGCCCTGAAAGACCAAAGATAGGTTTTTATTAGAAATGGATTTGTGTCATAGCAACCACCATGACACTGATAGAATTTCGTCTTAAATGATCATATGGCAAAATTCCACTTGTAAAGCTGAAGTCTGACAAAACAGGTGAATTTTACTTCTTCCAGGTCCCATGACACTGTGGTCAATTGCATATCCCCAACTTCCATTCATAGATAAAGCAGAATCAAAAGAATATCAGTGCAGTGCTGTAGATTTGAATAGATTATAGTCTTTTCCTGATTATGGAGGGGGTGTTGAGAACAGTCATTTGTTAGGACTACGGTTGGAATAATAAGGAAATGGTTCTTACATATGCTTTCTTTTTTTGCAAATGAAAGGGGTTTAGGCTATTTTAACCCTGTCTCAAATCATCAGACACTGGTCATCTAACTGTACCCATGATCAGATGTAAATCTGCTCATGGTTAATTCTGTTACACTCTCTGAACAAACTGCCTCGATGTCCTACATGTGTTGTTTTTTAAAAGCAAGCCATAGATCTACCTGTTCTCTCAGGCCTCAGGTCTCCACGTCTTTCTCTCTCTATGGGTAGCCTATGTGTGGGTGTTATGTTTATGTTGGTTGGTGGGCATAAAGTAGGTTATTTTTTCCCTGTTTTTTAAGTGTTGTGCCGTAAGTGTCGTAAGTGGATTGTGCCAATCCACGGTTTGAAGAAGGCTACGCGAGACCGTAGTGCAAGACTACCTGGCAAGCGGTAACTACATAAGAGGAAACCTTAGCAAGGTATAGTAGCTAAAATGTATAACTGTTTAGAAATCTAGTATTGAAATGTGTAGTCTAAGTAACCTGGTATTTTATTTCCATCAAATAAACAACTGATGCCAGAGGTTTCGCTCAAAAAAGTTCACTAAATTAAAAAAAGATAACGACGTTAGTTATCTTAAATTAAAGACAGCTGTGGGTCTCTGTCTTTTCCACCACTGCAGTTGTTACCATGTCTGACAAACCAGACGTTAGCAGTGGACAGTCAGATGAAGATCTGCAAATGGAAAAAGTTAGCCTTGATGCCATATTGGCTGACCTGCATGACACTGAAGTAAGTTTGGATTTGTCTGGATTTCCACACCTGTGTCGCCATGCTTACATGTGATATCCATCCTGTTTACCCTACCAAGTTGGTAGGAGATGTAGCCTCAATAAACTGATAAGATGTGTGTAGATCATCAACAGTATTGAATGCAGTTATGCCGCAAATAAGGTTTCATTTTAAGGAGTAACTGGCTAATTTTAGGATGACACTTTTTTCCCCTCAAAGTACAGAGAAAGCCTATCAGTGCCTCAATGCTATTGTTTTTACAATGTTTTGCATAAGGCCAATTTAGCACTGTATCTTCCTGCCCAGCTAACAAGTGCTAATGTATTTTAATCTAGCCTCACCAATAAAAAATGTTGCATTAATGTTTTTAATTTCAGAGGAAAGAAACCACATGAGCCAGGGGAAAAAGGCCACAAAAAAAAACAAAACACCTCGAGAAGCCTGTGCGCTGGAGGAAGAGGGACATGTATGGATGCTTAATGGCTGAGAGGCAGGACATCTGAAACGAGGTTAGTGTGACTTCTCAGGTTACAGTAAGTATATGCCATCAGTGTGAAGGTCATAAGTCTCCAGTCTATAAATTGATGGCTGATAATACTAGATTCCCTTCCAATTGTCAGTGTATCTCTGAACATTATAATATCACAACACAGTGAAAGTTTAAATGGTACCTGTTACCAGGTATCATGCAAAAAGGGCTTTGACTGTTTTGACAAGCCACTGAAAGGTAGATACACAAATAATCATGACCTGATCGTGATGGTGATGTTTTGTATGACAGGCTCCCGGTCATCCTCTCACTTAAAGCCCAAGGATACTCATCAAGGTGATGCCACCACTTCAAAAGAGGGTAAACAAAGTTATTTACATGATCTGGCACAGGGCTGATTTTATTGGGGCTATTAACAAATATGGGATGACAGGATGATGGTGTGAAATGTGACTGAAAGAGGATAAGATAGTCAGGAATCAGTTCTTAACCCAAGCTCAAGGAAAACCCTCAGTGCTAAGATTACATAGTGTTAAAATGTCTGTGGATCAATGAATTTTCTAACTCTGGAACTTATAATTTGTAGTCATAATTTTTTGACATTCTAACCAAGAATGTCAAAATCCCATGACAAAAACCATACTTTCACACAGTCTCTTTCACTTTCTTTTTCTTTTGTCACATTTAAGCTACCCCGTTAGAAGTGCAAGAGGCCCAGGCAGACAATCGGTAGGTCTTAAGCTCCATGATCATGTCTTGATAGTGTTTTGTTTGTGTGTTGGGAATTCACATCTTTTTTTTATTTATTTTTTTTTTTTTTTTTATTTTTTTTTTGACCAATTTTTTATTAGAGATTTTCCACAGGGGGCAGTAGATGTTACAGTACGGCGGATAAGATAAGTACCCTTGGTATGTGTCCCCTGTTGCCGTCCCCCCCCTCCCCTCAACCTACTCCATCCCCATCCCTAACCCGGGAAAGGAAAAGAAAAAGGGTGCAAGGCAGTGCAACACAATAAAACAGAAAAAAAAAAAAAACAGGTAACACAAAACAAAACAAAACAAAGAAGACCACCGTGGGGATGTTCTTGAGTTGTTGACTGTTAAGACATATAATGGTAGTTATGTACACAGCAATAATTATATACATTATACAGTATTTGGACTGAGCGAGCTAGATTAAGACTGACTTGCAAAAAAAAACAAAAAAAAACAAACAAACTTAATTTTCATTGGCTTAGTTAGTTAACTAGTCTACAACTGTAAGAGTTAGGTCATGAACATCCCCACTCACAAATAACAATCACAAACAATCACAAACTTACTATCCCACCATTCCTCTCAAACCCTCCACCCCCAGCTAGCCCGATTCCCATGTCACTGCATATGTATTATCAACAAAATGGACATGGTTCAGAGATAGTAAGAGGAAGAAACTCCTCTTGTCATCCATAATGATATACACGGAGATAACAGAAAACAATAAAAAAATAATTCCTCCATCAACCCATGATATCGTCAGAGACAGCTGGACATAACGCGGTGTGGATGTGTGATATATATGAGATAAACATTCATAAGGGTACATACTCAAATTGTATCCACTTGGTCCGATGTTTTAGAGACACTGAGAATGCAAATACATATCACACTGCCGGAATAGAAGAACAGCACTAAAATCATATCAGAGTATTAAGTTTTTCTAATAATGACGACCAAGGTAAGTATATTTTGTGGCTTGGCTTGATGTAATTGGGCTGTAAAAAGTTCCAGTTGCCCACATCTCACTTTGATGTCATTGCTCTGCCGTTCTTATTTAAAATTTGATCATTGTTATAATTACATGTGGGCATTTTGATTATACTCTAAATAGAGCTAAACCTGTCAATCAGGAGTGACTACACCTTTGAAGATAATTTCACACTCTGCTCTAGACTACAGCTCCAGTTGCTAAAAGGACAGCTTGACAGATGATCCATTAGAGTGTTCAGAAGAAACAGCGACTGTTCCTAGGACCTGGGAGATGCGGCAGACAGTGTCAGATGAGAAATGGGAAAATGCAAGGCCACATCTACTAGAACGGATGCTCTCAGCAGAGAAACCACCGCTGAGCTATGTGACCACTGCAACATGCAACAGGCTGTAATCAGATGTTGAGACTGCCTGCCTAAAGAGCTGTTTTGCAGCAAATGTGATGTGTCCATTCATCAATATTGTGTTTTACACAATAGGGACTCTCTGGTAGAGGGCTTTTATAAAGCAATTCCACCTACATGCTACATAGAAATAGATGATGATGGGACACAAACAATATGTGAACAAGGTATGTATGAAATGGTTTAAAGGTCTTTCATATTAAACAAAAAATATTGTGGAGACTAACTACTTCTTTATTTTCTTATGCATTTGTAGCATGTCTGTTACCAATTGCTTGGCCCAGAGACATTTGCAGTTGTGATGATGTAGACTTTACTGTTGGTACTGGGTGAGACATTATCCTGGTCACCATAAATGGTAAGCATGCAGTCATTTAAGAATCAGGCTATGATTCTTAAATGTCTACACATTGTATACGGACACAACCCACTTTTCAAGGTGTTATTTATAATATAACATGTTCCCTTGTTTCACAGGACGCTATGATCTGTCCCTGCCTTCAGTTACCTGCAAGTCCTGCTTGACAAAATGGACTCCTGGACTCAAGGACCTACAGGCCAGTGGTTACTGGCCTGGTAATGTAGATTTTCAAACGCTATACACAACTGATGTGTTTCATACACATCAGTTGTGTATAGCATACGTATTCATAAGTCAAACATTTTCTGCAGTTGACAGAATGTAGTCATTTAGACCTGATGTACTATCAGTTGTTCACATAATTGAATATCTTATCTTCTGTTTAATAACAGACAGGGAGTATATCTGGTGACAGTCTACAGCGTAGCTTCTTGGAGTGGACATACTGTCACCATGAGAAAGACAAACTCCTAAACAACGAACATTTCTCCTGCCCAGCCTGCGCTGAAGATGTGGTGGCAATCTCTGTTGATGGAAACAGGAAGATGTATCGATTCAGTCGGACTAAAGGGTAATGGTTATTTCATTACTTTATCATTTATCATTGTTTTTGGAAAAAAATAGAAATCCCTTGTGAACTGATTTTAAAATGTCTCCTTTTCAAAATGTCTAGACTGGGTGAAAATCCATACTTTGACGGTGCATTTTTTTGCAAAGGACAAAGAAGTGGCAGACTTTGTGGAGCTTATTCGGAATCGAGTCCAACCTGTGAGTTGTTCATACTGTAGTTTACAATGGCCATGGATCAGGTTATTGTATAATTTCTTCTGAATTTGAAAGAAAGAGATTATACATATACATCATATTAGAATCACAGCACTAGCCTGAGAGCCGATGTATAGACTCTTGGCCACTGTCTGGTTTGGTGTTAAAACCCATGTGCTAACTTATGGTGTCTGCACATGCTTCAGGCAGCAGTGAGCCCTGTATTCCTGCATGAAGTTTCATGAAAAAGAAATGTTTGGGCAAGGATCCCAGTTGCCACACAGATGCACAGTAAACATGCTGGATACTTCTCATTTGGGTTGGGTAGATAATTATGAATTGCGTTACAATACCATTAGTTTCTTTGTTTATTTGTTTTTACTTTTGAAGAGATATTATAATAATTTAACATTTTTTGAAAACATTTTGTGTGAAATGCTTTCAATAGGTGTCTGGAAAAGGGGTGTGTGGGAAATCACGATGGACAGCTGCAAGAGAGACTGCCAAAAAGTCTGGATCAAAAGTGGATGAAGAGGGCATGGAGGTGGCTGTCTGTCGTCATGCATGCTATTCAAACGCCTTAAACATGTTCAGAGGAGAGTATTTGCATATCCTCTTTTTCTGCAGAAAGAGCTTGCCATGGCCTATAATATACAATTTATTTGCACTGACATCATGTGCAAGTACTATCCTTACTTACAGAAAGTGTGTAAGTTCTTCCAGACCTGGTTCCACTCTTGCAAAATAAGCCATTCCTGTCTGTGATGCACGCCAAGGGTCACTCTGGGAAATGTGAGGTAAATTTATCTATCTTTCAGTTTAACTTCTATATATTCTTGTGTTATGAGTGTAGTGGGGAAAATTACTTCTCAAGTGTGTGTGTGTGTGTGTGTGTGTGTGTGTGTGTGTGTGTGTGTACATATATTATATAATATATATTACACATAGAAACTAATCTAGTTTAGTTCAGAAGTATATAAACAATGGATTCAGACCTCACTCAGCCATGCCCAACTCATAACTTGTGTGGTTACCTTCACTGCTGTGTAAGATTTTAAAAAGCAATGTAGTAGGTTCTATGGAGAACTCAAAATATGATCTCTTATTGCACTACAGGTGCAGTGGGGTGGATGTAATTCAGGAAGGAGCAGGTAAGTTGTCCAACATGTAGCAGAAATTGACTGTATCTATAAAATGAAGCAAACCCGAACAGTAAAACATTCATAAATTTGAAATGGCATCAAGTGGTTTTTCCTATGAAATTTGAAATCCCACACATGTTACATTCAGTCTGTTCTATCGTGTCCTTCCAATGGCATTAGGTATGACTGTGGTGAGGAGGTTGAACAGGTGAATTCTTTTTTGTCTTGTGTTGCACTGACAACAAAGTACATGACCAATCCAGTAAGTAACAATTAATGCAGTCTGCAACATCTTGTGCAGGATTTGTAATACTGTCATCTTAATGAACATCAATGATTTTGCCATCTAGCTTCACATGCAGGCTTTAACATTCTGAAGAATGAACAAAGGCCAAAATGTTAAAGCTGAAAAACCTTCTCAGCTGCAACAGTTTTTGAATAGTAACATTTTCTCCCCTTCTGATAGCACAAACTGATATGATAACTATACAAGCAAGAGGATGGAATGAAAGAAAGAGGAAAAACCCTACACAAATACCTCTCTCAAAGATATGTCAAGGTACACTTTCTCCTAGGCATTTTGGATTCACTGACGTTCTTGTACAGAACCATTCTTTGGCAAGAACACACCCCTTAAGTGCATGAAGCTCTATGATTGATGGTTCAAAAAAATCCCAGTAGTTTAGAAGAACTAATTCTTGTTGGCCAGTTTAAAAGCAGTTGATTTTTTTTTTTCAGTGCACTCAGCAGTAACATTGAACAGCCTCTTGAAATGAATGTGATGCATGACATCCTGCTGAATTATGGCTGAATTATGGTCCAGCTCAAAAATGGCAATAACAATAGTCTGCTGAGAGTGGACATCATATTCACCATTATCTCAGCATTATATTACCAATTCATTAATTTGTTTTACTGAAAATCAAGTGCCATGAAACGAGAAACTCCCAGTTCTAACACTGATATTCATTGCAGACACTGAAGAGGACAGTAGATGTGGAAAAAGAGCTTGAGACCTTGAAAAGAGATCTGGAGATCACTGACAAGGATCTCTTGCAGTGGGTTGAAGATGCTCAATACAATGTGTGTAATTAAGTGTGACCATTGACTATTTAAATATGAATTTATTAACTTCTGATAATATGTTCAACAGCTCCAATAAACATCAGTCCTGAAGATGTGCCTGGGCTGCAGCGGGTCATAGAAAGCTTGGCTTTAAGCACCCAGCAAAAAAAACAAGACAAATATCGTCAGCATGGTGTGTTCTGATCAGCTACTTTGTGACTAACTTGTGATTAACCAGTGAGAAAACATGTTAAGTTATATTTGTTTTTTTAGGTGTTAACATTTGTTTTTGATTTATATTGCAGACAGCAGCAAGGCTAGGCACAGCCTTAGTTCAAAGATTCAGAAGGAAAAAAAGAAACTTGATGAGGTCATCAGCTTCTATAACATGCTTGTCTCAGAGGAAGAGGCTGTTCCTTCAGTTGACATCATCCTGGCTGCAGAGTGTCCTCTATGGCCATGGGACAAGGGTATGGCCTTAACTAGTCAATGATGTTTTTTTTTTTTTTTAACAATCACCTTTTAACCCTGTATTTAAATTATTACTTATCTTATTTATATATTGTAAAGCCCGAATTTTAACTTAGGACTTCCTTTCCCATTTCAGAATCGGACATTCCTTTAAAGAAAAAAAAATTGGCTTTTGATAAAGTAATGCTTCTCCATCGGCTTGAGAGAAGAAGACGGGATTCTTCTCAAGAAATGAAACAACACTGGCAGTCGCTTTGCCGCTACTCCAGACGACTGAAGGAAGACATCACTAGCGACTTACTGGAAGACTGTAAGTATATAATTTGATACAGTGTTACATTTGGGAATGGTTAAACCACATCCACATTTTTGATAATGCTACAGACTTGAGTAGACATATTAAATTAGTAATGTATTAAAAGATATCAAAACTGCATTAACTTTTGAAACATTGGTGTCAAAACAGCAAATATGCTAAATAGATGGAAAAAGTGAGTCCATCTTTCTGTTTATCAGGTCTTCCTCCAGGACACACTCCTGAGGCCTGTGAGGGACTACGGTGCATTTTGAAAGCCCAATTAGATGGAACTAAAAGACTAATGACAGAGGTGCAGTCTGTCTACAAAAACATTGTGGTTACCGGAAATGTCCTGCATCAAGAGGAAGAAGATGAAGACGAGGAAGGCAAGGAAGAATCATTTGAAGGTGTTATGGACTCTACTGATGACAGTGAAACTGATGAGATTTAAGGCTGGGCAAAGATCGATATGCCATATCACAATATCCACATAATAAGTGTTGTTTCCTGGTTTTGAAGGCTGCATTACAGTAAAGTTATGTCATCTTCTAGTTGTTATATTATTTGCCTTTACCCATTTAGTTATTATATAGGCATTACTGATGACTTATCAAAAATTGTGAAAAATATTTTTATTAAAGCACCAACAGTCACCCCCACAATATTGTTCAAAGGTATTTGGCCTAAAATATTATGATATTTGATGTTGTCTGTATCATCCATCCATAAGGGCTTTTAAGTGCCTCACAAGTTTTGTTAATGCAAATGTTTTCATTTAAATAAATAATTGGAAAAATAAAGAATCTTTTATTATTATTGTTCTAGCATTCTAGACGGTTCTGTCTACTCACACACTCAGTAGCATGGCTGATGATTGCGATAATGTAGTTTCCATTGTAGCCGTTTACACACTAGACCCTCTCCTCCGTGGAGGCCAGCTGGGGTGATCAAATCCCAGCTAATGCTCCAGGTTTTTGGAACTGCTTTTGTCTACTTTAGTATTTCTTGCCAATGTTTCACTATTTTTAGACTGGGTGTCCAGTGGACTTTGTCTGCCATTGTCTGAAAGTCCTTTTGTTGGAGTGAGATGACATGCGGGAATTTTTTGATTTCTAGATTGATGCTTTTGAGCATGTCTCTCTCTTTTATCGTGAGTCTATCACTGTAGTTGATTAGTGCCGACGATCGTTGAGAGTCGTCTGAGGTTAATCTGTTGATCCTCCTGGGTATCGATGAAAGGGCAACATTATAAATCAGAGATAGGTGGTGCCGCAGACCCCCTCTCCTGTTGAGGGATGGTTTTTCCACTTTCACATAGATGGCTTCTTTTACTCCTCTCTCAAACCTCCCATTTGTCCTCCCTGTCCAAAATCTTAACATTGCTGTCTTCAAAGGAGTGTGCCTTTTCCTTTAGATGTGAATAGAAAGCTGAGACTGGACCTGAGGAGTTCGCCCTTCTGTCTTCCTCAGGAAATGCTGCCTTGTATTGCTCAAACCTGTCCTCCAGCAGCAAGGTGGCGCTAACAAGGTGATCTGTGAAGGAAAAGCGTTCCTTGGTATGCCCCAGTATGGTGTCACAGATCTACAGAGAGGAAGAAAGATTTATAATTAGACATGACAAAATGTAACAAGATTTCACCCACATCACCTAAAGTTAAAACAGGCAACCCCAGAGGAAAAGAAAATCAGAAAGGAGCTCTCAGAAATGTTTAATTTATTTCTCCTAGACAACTATGAGATCTGTGTGAAACCCAAGTGAGACTATAGCTTATTTCTCCTGCTTCTCATTTTTTTCTCCAGAGCAAAAAGATGGACAAATGCTCAAATTAGACTCCTTTTAAGTTTCAAAAGAGATCTCAACAAGTTCTCTAATAATTCTCAGATTTTCTCCACTTTTCCACCTCATATTGATCTAAATAAATAATTTAAAAAAAATGAATCTATAGAGGGACTGGAGCACAACAATATTCCCTCAAACCATTGCAAGGAAACCCTCAACGGGCTTCCTTGCATAACAACATTAATAATTTGTAAGATATTGTCACCTTTAAAACTGATTTACTTTTTGACAGTTTACAGACTTACTGAGCCTGCTGCCCATTGGCCTTATGGGTAACATGAATTTTCAGGCCCATGGCCTCCAACAGTGGGCACAAAAGGACATGGGGGGCAGCGACAGCTGTATGAAGCAGATATTGCAGTGGGGGGTTTACAGTTATGGAAGCAAGCCCAAACCATATACAATCCTAGTAATAATTTGAATAACTTACAAATATACTTATGATAATATAATCATAAAAAATAAGCAGGATGTGAACATATAAGCAGAGACTTTAATACATGGTTCTCATTTTCATACACATCACATGTAGGACATTAGCATATGTGTAGGTATAGCATTACAATACAAAGTAGGATGTCTATTCATCAACTTAGACTTCAATTTTTGAAAAGGAAATCTGAATTGGTTGCAAAAATCATGGGCTCTTCTGTTCAAAATGACTTCTTCTTGGACTTCATAAGTTTAATCCCTTTCAAGTCTGTTAGGGAAATGTGCAGCAAACACAATACCAGGCATTGAGGACAAATCAATGAACATCAGCTTGCCCAAAATATTTTCAAGTGCAACTACTGTCCTTTTTACAGGAGCTTCCAGTAAGCTCACGATATGAAAACATGTCCCACCTGTCAGAGTATCCTGTAGAAGATTTATCCCTGCACCTGAGAATTCACTCACGAATGCAAGTTTCATCTCATTCTGACATTCACTGGTTTCGTTGTAGGAACACAATATTTCAATCTGGCCATATTTAATCTGTGTCCCATCACAAAATATCACTGTAAAATTGTTCCTTCGTTTGGCTTTGACATAATGCTTTGAAGTGTAAACAATGTTCCCTATTTGAGCTCTGTTATATGCCTTAACAACATTATTATGTAGCCTCTGACCAAGAAACTTTTCCACAAGAAACATATCATCAGCTTCAAGAGATAGACTGAATGATGCTCCAATCATTGCCACACTGTTGACAACATTATTTGCTTGATAACTACTGTTATTTGTCATTCTGGCCAAAAACTCAGCAGCTACAGTGTTCAGCGTTATGTTTTGTGCGATGCTAGGAAGACACTGTATGATCTTTACAGCATTCACTATCTGCACAGGTATATTCTGGGTCCCATGTATAAGACGAAGTAAGTGTCCATTTTTGTCTTCAAAATGAAAGCAAGAGTGTGTCCACAAAGGTCCAAGCGTCCTGACGCTATCTGCTAAATGAACAAGCAAGTGCATATTGGCTGTCATGTATGGTTCACCATAAAGTCCACTCATCTGAGAACAGAAATTCCACAGCAGTTTCTCAGCATGATCTACTTGTGCAGGGGTTACTGACTCCATCAGAAGAATGAAGATTGCTTCACTGAGGAGCAGAAAGTGGTTGTAGTATAGGCCTCCAAGAATGCCCCGGAATTCAACTGGTCCAAAGAACAACAAAATGGACCAATATTCAGAGGCTTTAAAGAACATTCTGTGAGAAGACACAGGGCAAGGGAATCTAACCATAAAAGGTGGTTGAATTTCTTTCATGCGTTTGTCTACTTCCCTGATTGACCTGACCATACTGAAAGCGCATCTGGAAAACTCTGTTGAAAACCACAAAAACATCAGCAGACGCACAACTCCCAGTAGTACAGAGTGCATGTAGTCTATGCCGGTACCCAAAACCAAATCATAGCTTTTTAGTCTGCTGAGACTGGTAGGGCCTTTCACCCCATGTACAATGCTTTTGGAATCATATGCCATCTTAGCATTATCTACAAACTCCTTGTGGGTACGAGGGGGGCCTTTTGGATCTGCCTCCTGAGAAGGAAAGGCATGGACATGACCTTTCTCTCCTGTCTTTACTGTTTGACCAGGCTGTTCACACTTGAGACACCCAAACTGTCCATTGAACTGAACAGAATTAAGCACCAATACTTTTGTGGGCAAATCACATGTGCCAGCAATAGTAAAAACCTTGTATATGAAAGATTCAGGACCTCCTACAAACTGAACAGAAATTCCATCTCTTTCAATTTTGCTCAGAGTGTCACATAGTGGTTCAAGGAATGTCAACATTGATGGCTTTGAGTCCCCATACCAAAGACCTGCAAATATCATGTTTTCTCGTTTTGTGCGATGAAGAAAGCTTAACTCATTCATCACAGAGTAAAAAGGCCAAACAGAAAATTCAGAAGACTTGAAAATGGGTATGCCATCTGTGTTCCAAGTGAAAGAAATGTTTCTGCAATCACTGAGAGGCCCATTGCAAGTTGTTAATTTCTGATAGACTTCTCCATCATATATTTCCTCAATACTGTCATGACACTTTTTCTGTCTATTAAACCTGAACTTTAGTTTTTCTTCAAAACCTTCCTTAGCAAACAGTGACTTCACTTGAGCCTCAATAGGAACCTCAATGAAATAGGAAGTTGAGCCCTCCATTAACACATTTGCATCACAGGATTTACACTGGGTGTCTGTACTCTCAACAGACATGAAGCATGCACTACAATATTTGTGCAAAAGTAGGGAAGAGGAAGCAGAAATACAAAATAATTTTTTAAATTTCTGTAAATTCTGAAGACAATCAGTCTGGGTATCAGAGGGGCAGTGCAGAGTGATTAGTGTGAGCAAGTCACTTAGAGCTTTTCCTGTCATTTTGTGTCTGTTTGCAAATGTCATTATGAGGAGAAGGCTCTCTGCAACAGAAATCGGTGCATTTCTGTAAAGTGGGTGATATCCAGTGTTGGTAGAGTTTTGGAGTCCTGTTCCTTCCTCTACATTTGGTTCTACACTATCTTCAAATGATAGGTCATCATCAAAAGATAGGTCATCATCAAATGGCAGGTTATCATCAAATGGTAGATTATCATCTAAAGTCGCCTCCTCAAAAAAATCAGGTAGGAGATCAACAAATGTATCCATGGGATAAGACTGTTCACTGTCGGATTCTCCATTAAGACCAGTGTGTTGTGTCTCTCTTGTGTACTCATAATAAGGGTCTTCCGGATCAGCAGAGTCATCAGTCTCCAGAGTAGCAGCACAGGGTACTTGATGAGTACAGCAGTTATCTGGCCTCCAGTTTGTAGATTCTAGGAAAAAAAAAAGGTATAATACTATGACAAATTTGTTGTCTTGTTGTCATCAGTCATTTATACAAAATGTTGAAAAGCAGTACTGATGAATTTGTGGGGATTTATCACTATTTAAAGCACTATGACAAGGCACTGCCACTTAGACTGCCACTGCATGAATAAACCATTTTATCTGTTTATCTGCCTTTGAGACAGCTTAATATTATACACTGCATATGACATCATTGTAGCCCAGCAAACAGGCGTCTGTGCAAACACAACTGGATGGATACAGGGCCTTCCTACACATGCTTGGTCTTTCTGTGAAAAGTGCTGCTGTCCAAGTGGCAGGTGGCTTCACATGCACTGGAGGAGGTATGTGTTCACCCTTGCCCTCACCAGCCAACTCAGTGTTTATACAGTCAACCAAGATAATCAGTGCTGACATCAGAACTAGTTTGAGGAAATAATTTACAGTATACTAATATTAATTTTCCCTGTCTGGAACCAAAATCCTTTGTGTGGAAAATTTATGACACATTTTAGTGGTCAGTGAAATTAGATGTTTTACATTTCTGAACAGTTGAACATTTCTGAACAGTTGTTACCTGTGTTATCCACTCCTTGTGTGTCCAGCTGAAAATAGGGAGAAATAACATGACATTAACATGCTTAACATATTTTCTTAGCAAACTGTCATTTCAAACAAACTCAATTCTTAAACTATAACAAAACTATTGAGCAATACTGTAAGAAGCAAGGAGCTGCTCAAAAGTAGCAAACAACACAAGAAAAAAAACCCAGAAAATTTCTCACCAAGTATTTTGCTGGCTCTTGAGTTTTCTCCTCCAGCGTGAGTCGTGCCTCTGTGTCATTTTCAAATTTATTAAAGTGTTTGCCTAAAATAAAAAACAGACATAAAATAAGCTCCAAAAGTACAAATGAACACTTGAAAACTGAACATGTTTCAAAAACACAATGCCTCTTTAGTTACATTTTAGTTACACTACCTTTCCTAATTACCCCTATTGCAACTACCCCATGGATCATAGTACAGTATTAAAGTTAATCATATATATACACATGCAGACAGGTGACAAAGGAGAAACCAACATTAAGGGCCCTATCTTGCGCCAGACTCCCTAAACCCGCTAGTTGCGGATTTAGGATTTAGGAAGAGGTGTTCCCCCGTAAAAGTTGCTATCTTGTGCACCTCCCGCTATCCGCAAAACACCTGCGCTACCCGCTATATTATGCATAGGCGTGTTTTGGGCGTTACGCCAGTTAAACCAACCAGTGTGCCAGGTGCCACTGCCTTCATGGGCAGGATGCGCTATCCTAAATCCTAAATCCTAAACCCGCGATGGAGAGAGGGAGGTAGATTTTCTCAGGGCTTCTACTGAGGCTAAAGCAAGTTGGCTTCATATACATATTATATATTATATTATAGGCGAGTTAATTCGGGAGGTGGAGCCACATGTGTCCAAGTGGACGTGTCACAAGGTTGTACTGATTGAGTAAAATCCCCGGGCCACACCACACACACACAAGAGGCAGAGGTGGAACTATGTGTAAACTAATTTATTGACAAGGTAGATTGGGCAAATAAATATTAAAAATAAAAATATAGCACAGCTGCTGGCTTATGATAAAACAATAAAACGTGCTGGCGTAAGTGTCCAATTAAAACAGTCTTTCCTCTAAACAGTCTATATGAGTAATATACTCAGTCCATTCCAGCGGCGTCCCGGTATCAGTCCGACCGTGTGCGTGGCGAGGCTCCGTCGGGGCGCGCATTGAAGCCGCCTGGGCGCGCTCTCCTAACAGCCCAAACTTTTGGGATATGCATATTTTCATGTCACGTGGGGGGCGGCATGAGCGCAAAAAAAAAAAAAAAAAAAAATCATCCTCGCTGTAAAGCAGTTTTCTATTACCGTATTCATCTGAATATAAGACAATATTTTTTCCATTGAAAATGCCCTGAAAAAATGCCCTGGTCTAATATTGGGGTCTAAGCAAATACACATGTATTGTGCCTGCATATGTAAACCTGTAGGTAGGCTTGCCTGATGCCGCAATTACCGGCGAATGGCCGCATTGCGCAGTCAATAATCAACCATGTTGTCTGTGTCACTGTCCGTTGTGCTGCTGCAGCCGTGTATGAACAAAAGTTGATTTATAATGAGAGGATGGCAGTCTGTGTGTGCTGCTCACCTGTCAGATCCGGCAGACCTGACCGGGTGGGCGCGGCACCTGTAAGCATCAAGCCGGTGCCGCGGCCGGCCCGCCTGATGCCGACCAGTGGCTTTTTTTTATGCAAACAAGATTTTGTCCATATAAAAAGTATTTTTCCAAAAAAGGTATTTGTGTAGGTGTTGGCGCCCCTGCTCTGGGAGGGGCGCGTGTAGCCGCCAGAGGGGCACCGATAGCGGCCGTTATTGCTTGGTAGGGCGCAAGGCAGTAATTTCGCCCAGGGCGGCAACATGGGCAGAACCGCCACTGACTAAAATATCCCTCTCTATGTACAGTTCTTTTGTGAGAACGGTGTTCATCCATCCTGTTCAAAAACTCAAAAAGCACACTTAAACAGTTCTCGTGGTTTGTGGTGCCCAAAACCTTGCTAAGACACTTAATGTTGGTTTTCCTTTAATTTGTTTCCCATCTGTATGTGTTTAATCTAATGCCCCTGTGATCTTGAGAAATACTACAGCATCAGAACACATCAAACTAAAATAAGGTTGTGTAATTAAGACTTGCCCCACTATAACACCAAACTCATACAGCTTGACTGGTGTTGGAGCTGGAGCTGCTGGGACAGTGAAACTAGGGATGACAGAAAAGGCACATAAAAAAGTTAAATTTCATTTACATAGCTATTTGAATCCAGCTGATTTTACTACACTTTGCATATTCTGGTACACATGATATGATATAAAGTTTTCTCCTGAAAGAACATCAAATCAAAGTTTTCCCCATTAAAAAGTTGATTAAGAGTCTGATGAAGCATCATTATAATCATAATAAATCACAAATCACAGGTGTAACATTTATGATAATTGCTGGTTTTCACACTAACATTGGAAAGTAGATAAATAGATAGATAGATAGATAGATAGATAGATAGATAGATAGATAGATAGATAGATATAGAAATGTCAGTGCCTGATAACACATCTGATAATGTGATGAGTGAATAAAACATTTTGATGAACCCTATTGTAAAAAGCACTGAAAAGAAGTTACTTAAATAACACCTTTATCATCATTTGTTAGCTGTTAATATTTTATTGCAATAACATTTTTTATTATTGGTAACATATTTTCAGTAATTCAAAGACCTCTCAGTAGAAGACATTTTTTCCTATTTCCGAGTACAACCGAATGCAGCATAAGTACTCTACGCTACTATCACAAAAAGTGAATTAATTCATCTTTGGTCAAAGAAATATTAGGCTAAATAGCTTTATTCACTTACTTACTGAATGCAGGAACAGCTTAAATTTGCGCACAAAGATCTGAATTGTGAACCCGCTGGATGATGTGGGCACAACAGCAGCGTTAGAAAATCTCATTGGACAACACCGCCATCCATCACACGCTGCGTTGTGGATTGGTTAATGTGTCAGGTGGGTTGACGGTTGTTGCACGCTTTGGAACCGTGAAGGCAGCAAGGAGAAATGGATGAGAAGATCGCTGTAGGTCCTCGCAAAAAAAGGTAAGCAAAATATTTATGTTTGTTTGTTTGTAATTTGAGTCGATATTGTATCATTTAAAAGGTCGGTATTTATGTTGGTTCTGTTACTTTTTGAAGAATGTGGTCTGCATATGCGGCAAATGCTAACGTTAGCTAGCGTAGGCCGCGACCACTCTTGGCTACAAACTTCACCAATGTTAATGCTAGCTACTGCAGCAAGGTCAAATTATAGGAGAATCACCTTAATTTTCGTGAGTTGCTTGACATACATTTCTTTATTTGCACCTGTCGTCATCATCAACTGAAAATAATCATTTTTACAGTGTGTGACACTCATGTGTTTGCATAGAACACGGGTCACCAATCATGTGCCATGGAGGGCCGAGAGGCTGCAGGTTTTCATTCCAACCAAGACCTCCACCAGGTGATTTCACTGATCACCTCACCTTGTATCAGAAAGAAGGAGCTAATCAGTGAAATCACCTGGTGAACAATCATCAGGGCTACAGACTAACCAAAAGGCATGTCCCGGGGACACGCCTTTTGGTTAGTCGCCTTTTGGCTTTCCCCTTCCGGGGACAGAAAAAATGTTCTCTTAGTTATAAAATGACAATTGCGCATTGCGATTGCGGTGTTTTTCGATCTGTGTTTTTCACAGCATGGACTGATTGCAAATGAGTGTTGCTGTTAACTGTTACTAAACACTGGCTGCCCCTTCCTGGACTGAGGGGAGGGACCCGCAGGGGTAATAGCATTCCGGTGCCGTGTCGGGAAAAAATCTGGGTTATTTAACAGACATTTCTCTGGATCCAATAGAAGCGCAGGTTTCGTTCTCAACCACACTAACAGTAGGCCTAGTAGCCAATCAGAAGTAGGGCGGGGGCGGGACTTGACAGTGAAGCGCTCCATGAGCTGTCGAAAGTGAGCTTCGTTAGCCTAGTAACGCACTGAAACCCACAGGATGGACCGCAGGTTCATGAGGCCCGGGGAAGACAGCAAAGATGGCTCTTAAACCGATTATGTCGGCGCTGACAGGATTCGGCATGCTTACTTTACATATCGATATCTCCTAGACCGTTTATGTTATACAGAAACGAAAAAAAAAAAAAATAAATAAAATAAAAAAACGTCTGAAACCGGAGAAACGGCGCTTTGCGCCTATATACAGTGCCATTACGGTAACTCTGTAGCACTACTGACACTTCGACCGTCCAATCACAGAAGAGTCCCCGGTGTGTCACATGTTTGTAATACGAGCTTCTCATACCGTAACTCCTGAACCAATGGTGCGATCGAAAAAAATCAGACAGTTTCTGAAAGCAGAGAACCGGAGCTTTTCAGATGGTGTGCAAAAGCTGGTGTAATTGCAGGTTTAAGAATAGGGTTAAAAATAGGGTTTGTATAGAGGAGAATGGAAGCAATGTGGCAGTAGATAGTTACACGATAGGTATTAGGGTTATTTTCAAATAATGTATGTTATATATCAAATAATATATAATATATATGTTATATGATGAAATTTGCCACACACTCATATAATGTGTAATGTGATAATGTGTTCTCCCATCTTTGTTCCATACTGTACTGTTTGTCTTTCTATGAAATTACCTAAGAACCACTTAAAAAATACAAATAAAATGTGTTGTGCTTTTACATATTTCACAGAATGGAACACCCAGCAGAAGAATTGAAAAGATTGCGCCACCCCCCCAAGAAGATGAAGTTTTTTGAACCACATCCTGGCTCACCTAAAGATAATCAAGATGGTAACAGAAACATTGTTGTTTTACTGCACCGCATTGTTATTTTATGTGTGTTTTGTTTATTTATTTTGTTTTTCCAATTAATTCATTTTTATTTTTATTTTGGGTAATATGATAACCAAAATCTTACACAGTGCCTAGTCTCTTATTTCATATTGTGCAGCTCCAGCCACAAATGTTGATTTATAGACATTTTGGTAACAAATTTAGGTCAAGAGAAGTAACAATAATTATCATCTGTGTGTGTGTGTGTTTGTGTTTGTGTGTGTGTGTGTGTGTGTGTGTGTGTGAGAGAGAGAGAGAGAGAGAGAGAGAGAGAGAGAGAGAGAGAGAGAGAGAGAAAATTGTGTCCAAGCAGCCCTGTTGACCAAATTATCTTTTAAAATCTACTACCTTAAGGGCTGGGTGATATGTTCAAATATTCTTTATTTTGCCACGATTGGTGATTTTTGGCATGTAATTGTTTTAAATTTATTCACATGTTATTGAACATTTCTATAGGCCTATTTCTTTTTATATTGTGTAAAAAAATATATTGCAATAATTAGTCTATTTTTTTTTTTTTTTTGGTTTGTTTTTGTTTTTAATTTTTAATTTCCCAGCCCTAAATACGTACTAAATAATACTAAATCACCCTGTCTTCATTTTCAGGTATTTTTGTATATTTGACTTTTGAAGATGGATTCACAGCAAAAATATTTAAGATCTGTGATTTACTTCACAAGGATGATAAACCCATCACTTCCTTCAGAGATCTGAAGCCAGGAGAAGAAGTACTGGCAAGATGGTCTGACAGCAAGTTCTACAATGCCACAGTGGACTATATTGGAACAGCTGACAAGACATTGGATGCTAAGAAGGACACAAAGAAGGACAAAAAAGAGAGATGCAGCAGCTGAGAGATTCTACAACCTCCTATCAGTGACCCATGCAGCTCAGTCCACTTCTGCACAGCAATACCCTGCCCAGCCACAGTACCAGCCTCCATCTGCCCAGTCAGCTCCACCTACCCAGCCACAGTACCAGCCTCTACCCGCCCAGTCATCTCCACCTACCCAGCCACAGTACCAGCCTCTACCCACCCAGTCATCTCCACCTACCCAGCCACAGTACCAGCCTCTACCCGCCCAGTCATCTCCACCTACCCAGCCACAGTACCAGCCTCTACCCGCCCAGTCATCTCCACCTACCCAGCCACAGTACCAGCCTCTACCCGCCCAGTCATCTGCACCTACCCAGCCACAGTACCAGCCTCTACCTGCCAATCCTCTCCATCAGTCACCCCCCATCCCACCTCTAGTCACACTTTGTTCCAGCTATTCTCAGTATCCACAGTTTCAGAACCAGCCCCTGTTCACACTTAAGCATCATCAGCCTCACACTGCACAGCTTGTGCCTTCAGACCAGTTGCAGTGGCAGCCTGTTTTGATGGATTTGGACCAGCAACAGAACCCAAAACCTCCAAATAACCCAACAGCCAAAGAAAGCTTTCTGAAAATGTTCTATACTCCCATGACCCTTGAAAGACCCTCTGAGCTTCATCCAAAGGCTGGTGAGGCTGAATATGAGAGTTTTACACCAAACTCATCAAGAGGAGACAAAACATGGGAGCCATGTGCGGCATGCAAGATACATGTGGAAAAATTAATGGAGGACAAGGGGAAACTGGAGGCTGTGCTGTGTAGTATCAGTAAGTACACTTTGTCTCTGTTGTGGATTCATCTTGATTAAGGATTTAATTGTCTGCATAATGCAATTGCTTTTTTTTGTTTGTTTTTTGTTTTTTTTCTTTTCTCCATATAATTCACCTGAGGGTCCCACAGTGCTACTCATAACACACAAGCAGACACTGTGAAATGGATAATGTGCAAATAATATGGACAGCAATCAAGTCTGTTTAATTGTGGAACATTAAATTGTAATTATGCTTAATACTAATATTTGTAAAGATTGACTAAATTTTGTTACATGAATTAATTTTAAACAACTGGGAGAAATTGGCTGCGTTAGTTAAACGTTAAAAGCCATGAACAAATAAATACTTTGTAAAGATATCTGTTGCCCATATGAAATGTCTGGATTTTTTAAAAACTTGTTCCTTCCTTTTCTTGACTTCTTTAAAGTAAAGTAATCATTTGTTTTCTAAATTGCAGGCGGTGAACAACTGGAGGCAGTCAGAAACTTTCTAGACAAAGTGGAACAACTACGGCCCCAGGCTGGTGCTGCAGCTTCAGAAAACAGATCTGGGAAGCAAGAGCTGTTTCCAGGAAGTGGCCTCTTCCTGTCCTCAACCCGGCTGGCTGCAATCCATGCAGAGGCAAAGAAGGACTGTCTCCGCTTGTTCCATCTTCTTTTTGATGAAATGTTTACTGCAGAAGAGTGCCAAAATGCAGTGGCATTTGGGAAACATGGGAAGGTGCCAGAAGGGAAATCAGTACTGGACAAGTTAAAAGTCAGTGGAATCCTAAGTAAGTACTTTGCTTACTGATGGACTGATGGAGCTACCTAACGCAGACATGTTAGCTTACCGTTTTAGGTGATATGCCATGTTGGTTGTTGAGCTGTGATACGCAAACTGTTGTTTGCCAAGTTTGCATTCAACTTTTTTTCCATCTATTTTGGTAAAATGCTGCCACACTGACGATGTCTTTGACATGGTAGAGGACTAAATGTTCATTAAACGTTCTTAATTAAGCAAATAGTCGGAAAACCAGACCTAATTTTTTCTTCAGTTCAGAACATACTGGCCTACCTGTCTGTCTCCAGTGGGTTGGGCTAATCCAAAATTGTGAAAACAAGGGGGGTGTTCTGAAGACAGACTATTACCTGTGAAACAGGGTGTTCTGAAAACACCCCCATTAGCAATTAGTGTTTTACTCCTGATAAAATTAACACGGCAAATAATCGACCAATCAGATTTTGGTCGACCAAGAATGTATCGACCAGTCGACTAACAGACTACAGCCCTAAAAACGATTTTCTCAGATTCTCAGTTTCCACAAGCAATTTTCCGGTATATGGATGGGGGAGGGGAACTGCTTTGTGTTTTTAAAGAGTTTGTGCTCCCAGCATTATCTAGTGGTCAGAAATCACGTAGTGCAGCCTTAAGTTACAAGAGACGTTTAAAACAGTCCAGAATCAGAATCAGAAATACTCTATTGACCCCCTAGGAGAAATTGGGTTAGTTGCAGTTGCTCAAATTCAACACCAGTTGCTGAAGTCCAGCACCAAGATAAAACATTAAAACAAGCTAAGTGCAAAGACTAGACATTGACACTACTGTTACTGTATGTAAAGGGATTTCATATCTAATTTGTGCTTTCTTTTATTCTTGCAGCTTACATCATGCGCTGTGGTACCCTGGATGGATGGACAGCAGTGGAGATGGCCAAACTCAAAAAAGCCTTAATCAACAAATGCCGCATGAGGGCTTTAAAGACTTTATAGGAGAAAGAGGAAGATGGGAGGAAGAGGAGGTGAACCTTTTCACCAAAAAGGCGAGATTTTGCCTATTTTTTGTTTTTTTTTTCTAGCATAATGCTTTTGTCTTCTGTGATTTTGTTTTAGGAGTGTATAATTTTTAGGAAAACTTCATAGTTCAGTTTTGCGAACGCAAAAGAAAAAAACCCCAACAACAATAAAGGGCTTATTTGTTTCAGCATTTGAAAGTGTCCTTGATTTTTGTTTTTTCATTTTTTGTTATTACTGTGTGTGTGTGTGTGTGTGTGTGTGTGTATATATATATATATACACACACACATACATACAGACACATAAAATCTCCATACTAGCTTTTGTATTGCTCAGTATTGCCTACTAGCTTTAGTGTTGCCTGTCACCCTTAAGTCTCAAATATGACTCCTGTTGCTCCCTGTCCTGTCTCACCTATTTCTCCTAGTGAATTTTAGGAGAAACATATAAGACAAAATAGAATCTAAAATGAAACCAAAATGAGGCTGAAATAAGAATCTCAGTTTTGTCTCCGGAGCTGTAGAAAAGCAAGCTTTGAGCAGTAAACTTTTCCTCTGGGACAGCTCCATTTCGAAATATGGAACTAGTGCAGCCATTTTACTGTTAAATTCGATGTAGTCATAAAAATAATAGAGGAAAAGATTAGTTAACATGAAACAAATAGGTTAACATTGTTGCAACTTAAACCTGTATGAAACATAGGTTAGTTTCACCAAAACAATATTTATTGTTAACTGTTAGCCTCTAGCTCTCATGTTGTACTAGTTCAACTACTTGCAGTTACATTTCAGGCTTTTTAAGTTAGCTCCCAAAAATGTATTTCATTTACATAAAGTATGTAGTTGGCAAACACTCTTCCACAGAGATTCAAATAAAATGACTACGGTCAAGTGTAACATGGACTGTGACAACATAAACTCACCTCTGCTGCAGTCTTCTCATGCTCCTCTTTGGGCTGAGCTTTGATGGCAGAGAGCCACTGCTTTGCTCCACCACGGAATGGAGAGAATCTCTGTGAAGGACACAGACAGTTCAGAATAATAAAAAGAGAGATATTTATAATATGTGTGTGTGTGTGTGTGTGTGTGTGTGTATGTATAAATATATATATATATATATATATATATATATATATATATATATATATATATATATACAGTACAGGCCAAAAGTTTGGACACACCTTCTCATTCAATGCGTTTTCTTTATTTTCATGACTATTTACATTGTAGATTCTCACTGAAGGCATCAAAACTATGAATGAACACATGTGGAGTTATGTACTTAACAAAAAAAGGTGAAATAACTGAAAACATGTTTTATATTCTAGTTTCTTAAAAATAGCCACCCTTTGCTCTGATTACTGCTTTGCACACTCTTGGCATTCTCTCCATGAGCTTCAAGAGGTCATCGAAAACCATTTCAGGTGGTTTTTGAAAGTAGTGTATATATTTGTATAAACACTACTCACAAAAAGTTAGGGATATTTGGCTTTCGGGTGAAATTTATGGAAAATGTAAAAAGTTCACGCTACAGTGATATTATATCATGAAAGTAGGGCATTTAAGTAGAAGCATACACTGGTGATTTCCTCATCTCAAATAATTTATTGAAACAAAAGCCAACAACAGTGGTGGGTATACCACAACAAAAAATGTCAATGTCTCAATAACTTGTCATGTGCCCTTGAGCATCAATTACAGCTTGACAACGACGTCTCCTGCTGTTCACAAGTCGACTTATTGTCTGCTGAGGCATGGCATCCCACTCTTCTTGAAGGGCGGCCCTCAGGACATTGAGGTTCTGGGGTACAGAGCTCCGAGCCTCTACACGGCGACTCAGCTGATCCCATAGGTTTTCTATGGGATTCAGGTCTGGAGAAAGTGCAAGCCACTCCATTTGAGGTACCCCAGTCTCCAGCAGCCGTTCCCTAATGATACGACCTCGATGAGCTGGAGCATTGTCGTCCATGAAGATGAAATTAGGCCTGTGTTGTTCATGCAGGGGCACAATGACTGGATTAATGATGTTATTCAGGTAGTATGGGCTTGTCACTGTACCATTCACAAAGTGTAGGGCAGTTCTGTACTGACTAGACACACCTGCCCACACAGTAACACCACCACCACCAAAGGCTCGTCTGGTGACAACAGTGGCTGATGCATAGGGCTCTCCTTGACGTCTCCAACATCGTTGGCGGCCATCATTTCTGCTCAACATGAATCGCCTTTCATCAGAGAACAGCACTGAGGCCCACTGGTCCCTCGTCCAGCGTAAATGCTCCCTGGCCCATGCAAGACGATGACACCTGTGCCTGGTGGTGTGGTCAGGTACCCTTGCAGGTCGTCTAGCACGCAGACCATGCTGATGTAAACGGTTTTGAATGGTCTGACATGACACTTGGGTGCCTCTCACCTCCCTTAAATGTGCCTGGAGTTGAGTGGCATTCATCATCATGTGACTCTTCGAGTCTCTGTATCTCTGTTGCAACCTGCTGTTGACACTCTGTGACACTCTAAGCTCAGTGGCCACTTCCGTCTGAGAACATCCTGTTTGAAGCCTCGCAATGGCGAGGTACTGCTGATCAATTGTTAGGTGTCGTCTTGGTCTCATGATGTCAAAATGTGAACAGCATAATGAGCATAATAAATACCAATTCTAATTGAACCAGGAAATTTATTGGTCGATTCATGGATCAAACACCTGTCGTGAATTTTGCCGTTAAGCTCCTTGTTAGAGAACAGCAACTTGTGCAAAAAGTACTGAAACACTGAACAGTTGGACATGTGCATTCAAAAGTTTACAGAAGGTCACATTAAGTTCACCTGTAAAGGTTATAATGCATTTTAGGTTCACACACGTGCTCTGTTGTATTTGTCTGAGGAGGAGCTCTGTTGCCACTGCTGTTTTTGTCATAGTTATTTGTTGTATAATTTATTCAGGATTACCAGTGGTTACTTTCTGTAATTTGCACTTGATTTTGTTTACTGTCTTTACTAAAGAATTTCTTTTTTGAGTCTTATTTTGATTGTTAATTTGTTTACTTGGCATGATTGTAGCAGTGGCCTGAGTCATAGCCCCCTCTACTGGTGGTAAAAGAGGACATTATTCCTTTGCTAAACCAACTATCCAGTCAAAGTTTTGTGTTGCTGGGTTTCTTGTTGGTAGCAGGCTGGGCGGGTTGCTAGGCCCCACTGGTGGCAGGTGATTGGGTGGAGGTTTCACTTTTTCCTCCAGTTTTTCCTTGCATGTACTTTGTTGTGTCTCTAACCTGTGTGCCATCCTTTCTAACAGTGAGTGTGAGTGCATGTATTTTTACTGCATGCCATTTTGCTGTGCCTCGCCAAACTTGTGTGCCTTTGTCTTGTAGTGTTGTATGACACGTGCTGGTGGTGGTGAAGCACCCTGACCTTCTCCTCTCACTTCCCTCAACCTGTGGTTCCTTTGGCAACTTTCCCACTTGTGCTGGTAATGAAATCCCTGTAACCATTTTTAGAATTCTAAGGTTTATTTTTGTAATAAAGAAATGTTGGAGATTTTATCTTTTTGCCCATACATCAGAAGAAGGACGTACGCAGGAGTCCAATATGTCTTACACTGAAACTGGTTTAATAATACTTGATGAAGGAGAATGAAGGAATAACCAGTACACAGTTGGCATTGATTTTCCCTTCAATTCTGGTGTTTCTGTCTTCCGGGACAGTCTTTAAGCATTTCCAGATAAGGTCATGATGAACCTATGCCCATATAAGGTCAGACCCAACACACTGAGTTAGCTTATTGGTCTGTAAGTGCAAGCACAGGAATTATGAATACACAAGGTCTGAGACCACAGTTCAACACCTCTGGCTCAGGATCAGTGTTATTCAAACCAGATTACAGTTACATCTTCTCCGTTCAGAGAGACAAGACAAACACCTCTCCAACCTCAGCCACCATAGCAGCACTATCAGGTCATTCCCTTGTTTATCTAAAAGGAGAAGACAGCTGCATCTACTGTCTAAAGAAGAGACAGTATGTCTGTTAAAAGCGTAGGTATCTCAATGGCTCCAAGGCCTTAGCATGCTGACTAGAGAATAGAACATTATCTAGCAAGATATATATATATATACATTTAAATAACAGTCTCTTTCTTTTCAGAGGACAAATACTAAATTAATTGCTTTTGAAATTTAATAAATAATTTCTTGTTGGACTCAAAATGCATGTCTCTGCTCCTTCTTTCTTACCCAAGAACTTGTGTGTGAATATATTGAGTGTTAGAAAAATATGATTTTATACTTTATATACAGGGTTAACTAGGTGAACTGAAGTAACTGTGCTGTACATCATTGTGCAGGCGTGCGAAGAAAGTTCAACATGACCGTGCCAATCTGTGAGAAAAAAAATCTCTTGTTGTGTTATCAAGGAAACCATGCTCATCTGCCCTTGTAAGATACACAGCTCAGCTCACAGAATAAGAATGTCAACAGGAGTGTCAAATCTCCGCCCGTTTCACAGTACAAAAACCTCATGTTAACACTGTATCTTTGAACAATTACATTGCAGACTCTGTGTGTAACTTGTTCCCTTGCATGCAAGTTTTCATTAAATATCCTACTCTTTTGAAAGAAAAAAAGGGGTTGTGAAGAAGATAGGAAAGCAGAAACAAGCGCTGAAACAAAGACTGATGTAATAACCCTGACTGATAAAAAGGGAGACAATACTGTAAGATGGAGACACAGGTCTGACTGACCTACCATGTGATAACAGGGACACCTGTTACGTACGTGGTAAACATGGGTGTAAGGAAATTTCAGACTGGAAAGATCACAGCAAGGGAATTCAATATTCCCCCAGCCTGAAAGCATACACTCAAGTACTGAACTGGAGAACTGCTAAAACAAGCACACACCTGGATGAGCCAGGGTCAACATGAGAAGCATATGTGCTAACTGATAGCGAAGAACAATTGCTAAGAAACATTCCTTCAAAATTGTGGTCTCAAGGATCAGCAGATGTAGGATTAATTGAAGGAGTAGAACCTGTTTCAATAACGCCAAAATCATCATTCAGACCATTAAAACCTGAGGCTGAAGCAGGCATAGAGCCTATAATAAAAAACTTAATCAAAGCAGGAGTAATAGTTGAATGTCCTGACTTTTTATGCAATACACCTTTGTTTCCTGTTAAGAAAAAAAACACCCTCTATTGAATGGAGAATGGCACAAGATTTACAAGCAGTAAATAAGGCAGTGATTCCCAGAGCACCAACAGTGCCAGACCCACATGAGTATGATAAATGAGCTAAAGCCAAAAAACAAATACTTTACTATTTGTGATATCAGTAATGCAAAATTTTTCCTGATCTGATACATAAGGATAGCCAGTTTTGGTTTGCATTCACCTACAAAATGAAGAGGTATGCCTACACACGAATTCCACAAAGTTGTTGTGAAAGTCCAACCATATTTTCGCAGATTATGTCTGCAAATCTAGCAAAATACCAACCTCCAAAAGGAAGCCAAATTCTATTATATGTGGATGTTATCCTTCTAGCATCACCAACAGAGAAAGCATGTGTAGAAGATTCTTTAGCCTTATTAAAATTTCTAGCTGTACAAGGGCACAAAGTGAGCAAAAACAAGTTACAGCTATGCAAAATGACCGTCAAATACTTGGGATACTGCTTGTCAGCAGAAGGGAGACATTTAGATGAGGAAAGGAAAACGGCAATTCTACAAGCGCCAAAACCTCAAACTAAGTGACAAATGGTGTCATTCGTAGGGATGATACATTTCTGCAGGAGTTATCAAACTTTGCAATAATAACCTCTCCATTATCAGCCTTAATCTATGACACACCGTTAGCTGCATCAGATCCTATTCAGTGGACAAAAGAGGCAGAAGAGACAGACTAGGAAGACATGACAATGAGACAGCATGACTAGGTGGGGGTCAGACAAGCTCCACCACCAGGGGCGCAAATCTGACTCCACCACTGGGGGGGTCAAGTCCTCAATTTCTCAAAAGAGGGGGGTACACCAGTATTAACCAATATACAATATAAAATGCACACGCTGGAATAGTTGCACACTATACACTACACATCACCACTCTGCGCCCTCTGTGGCCACTGTGCCTACATAAGCAGCCTATTAATTATTTTGGCAGGCTCCAGGTTAGGGATACTCAAATACCTGAACCTGGGGGCCACTTTAGGAAAATGGCAAGGGGCCAGGGGCCAGTTGACAAAACGACAACATTAATGATACTTGATTACTTCTCTCTTTCATTTGTTTTATTTTCACAAAACGTATCAAAAGGTAAGTGTAATGAGTCTTTTATGGTTTGGCTTTTCATTTCTATTATGTCCATGACACAGTCTGTAATCAAATGAATTTGCCACATTTTTCCATAATATTGAATAATTCTGAAAGTGCAATTTGCACATTCAACATCAACAACTTTTTACATGAACAACAAATGTACATAAATAGCTTTCTGTCCTTCTGTCTGCTGTCAGGTGGGTTAACACTGAAGATACCGGAGCACATCTCTTTCAGCTGCTTCACACAGAGTCATGTATGACTTGGCCACATTCAACACAGATCTGTTCTGAGTGAGGGCAGTCCTGCCTGTTTAGATGACTTATTAATTATATACAAACAGAATCTGTGGACTTTTTTCTGGTTTTCTGTGGTGATTCAGGAGGAAAATCTGTGGGACTCTGTGGAGTGATTTTTTTTTTCCTTTTAAGGTTTTAGACAGTCATCCAGTACTATAATCAATGTGTTTGGAGCAAAAATTAAAAAAATAAATAAATAAATAAAAAAAATAACATGCCCACGCGTGTGCGTTCAGCTACACTGACACGGCTGCTGCAGCACTGTTGTGTTCAAATTCCGCTGAATTTTTGCGGAGGTTGCCTGCGGAGCCACGCGCCACGGATTCCGTTTGGGCTGATATCACTTATGACTTGTCACCGGAGTTGTTGGGACCGACTGGACTCCGGACCAAACCATTTAGCAGGATACACAGGGGTGCTGCTTTAAGAATCCTTTCAAAAGTGTCGTGTTTATGTGAGAAATTATTTCAAAAGTGTACACACACGCACACACTCACACATGATTTTTTTTTCTAACTCATGGATGGGGGGATATCTTTGAAAATTGGAGGGGATGTCTCTTAAAAGTGGGGGGGCACTGACCACTTGACCCCCCCGGGATTTGCGCCTATGTCCACCACACACACACAGACACAGAAAACACAGGAGAAGCTAGTGAAGTGCTAAATCTACAACACATAGACAGTGATATCTTAGATATGCAAAAAGCATCACCTCAAACAGAACAGCGAATGTGGCAGAAGAAGGGAGCAAAACAAAATGAAAAGAGGATTTATGCATGATTAAAGGGTAAACCAATCCTTCCATGTAATTTGTTCAGATATGCTGCTTTATTGAGACATGGACAATGTCATGTCTCAACACGAGGGATGGTACATGCAAACGTTCACAGCATATGGATTTACAAATTACTAGAATTTTTGTTTGATGTGCAAAATCTGTTCAAAACATAATCCACAAGGCAACCGGAGACCTAAATAGACAATTTTCAAAACCAGAATACCCATTTCAGCACATCTGTATGGATTTGATTGAATTAAATAAATGTGAAGGAAAGAAATACTGTTTGGTAATAATTGACATGCATACAAAGTGGATAGAAGTATTCCCCTGTGCACATCCAGATGCACTAACAGTGGCTAAAGCCTTAGTAAAAGAAATAATACCACGATTTGGAATTCCACAAAGAATTTATAGCAATAATGGAACACACTTTGTAAATAACATCACCACTCTAGTAGCCAAGAACCTTGATATGGAGTTAAAAAATCATTGTGCATATCAGCCACAATCAGCAATGCTGGCAGAAAGATTCGATGGAACCATTAAGTCCAAATTAAGAAAAATGTATGTAAGAGACGGGGAAGAATTGGCTTTATTGGCTACTGCTAGTGATATTAAATATGAATGTTTCACCAACAAGCACAGGCCTCACCCCATTTGAAATGACGTATGGAAGACCTTATGTCATTCCAGAACTAATACTGTTCACCCGACCTGATGAGGCAGCAGAAGAGACTCTATGTCATGATCACGTTGTTTTGGGTGTTTTGTTTTGTGTTTGGGATATACTGTTTTCTTTTCCCCCCTTCCCCTTCTCTTTTCTCTCCCTGGCAGTGTGCATGCAGCGGTGGCTGTGACTGGCTGGCTCCATGTAATGAGGCACACCTGTTGCTCATCCAACAATCACACCTGCTATAAAAGCCTGGTCAAGACACCATTCCTGTGCCAGATTATCCCGCCTCAGTTGGTAACGTAACGGTTGAAGGCTTTTTTGGAGATCTCTGTGAATGTTATGTTTTTTCGTCACTCTTACACACTTCTGTTTTTTTGTGCAGTTACCAGTGTGCCTCCCAGCCGTGAGTGCACCTTCCAGTGTTCCAGCATTTCCTCGTGCTCAGCTCTATCCTGCTACACCAGCCAAGCCAGCCAGTCCTCCGCCGCCTCCGCCTGCTCTTTTTCTGTTCGCTTTTTTAAACCTGTGGTGTTTAAATAAACACTTAAAACTATTCTGGCTTCTGTCTCTGAATTTGGGGGTCCAAACACAAAACCAAGAACTCAGCACTCTAGCTGATTATATGAGAAGGATGTTAACTAACAGAAATGTTCAATCTGCTAATTCTATTCCAACACAGGAACCTGACCAAACTGCACCAATGGTGAAACCAAGGGACTGGGTGTTCATCAAAGTCATGAAGAAGAAAACCTGGTTAAGTCCAAAGTGGGAAGGACCATTCCAAGTCCTCCTCACCACAACAACAGCAGTGAAAATTGCAGAGAGAAGCTCCTGGGTCCATCTGTCACACTGCAAAAAGGCTCATTATCTGGTAACAACAGGTGAACCATAAGTTTCTGAACCCGCCTCAGTGATGTGAGTCTGGACCCAGGGGAAGTGAAAACAATAGGAGTACTTTCTGAAGCGGGGGGTGATAGACATAAGGCACACCCAGTTGCAGGGAGCCAGTGAAGAATATACAATGACATAATAGAGGGCAATGAAACCAATAAAAAATAATAAATAAAAATAAAGGGCAGATGAAAAGACCAAGAGGGTTCAAACCACCACAGGACTGGCTGCCACGGAGGTCAGAATCACTGACAAAATGTTCAGTCTTCTGGCTTGAGAGGGAAAAAAAAAAGTTTCTCTGGTTGAAAAAAGAAAGGTCTAGGCCCTCAGACCCATACACCCTCAGACCATCTGTAGGTGTTGGTGCTGGGTTGGCTTGTTAAGTGAACCCTCGGGGATACACACACCAAAATTGATACACACCAAGGACCATGTCCTGTGAATTTCAGCTTTCACCTTTAAACTTTACTGAGGCCTTCCCAAACCAGTTGCTCCTTTCACCGTATTTGGTCACCAAAGAAGATGGATGTCTGAAATTGAACTATGTCTCGGTGGCAGGCCAGAGAGCATCCCTTATATTCTTAGGTTGAAGGGACAAAGATGCATAAGTTGGGTGTTTCTTTATTTCTGTCATGATAATATGGTCTTCAGTTGTCTTTGGGCCTCTTGGATTATATTGTTTTCATTTCCTGTTTAGTGAGACAGACTATGTCATAGGTACTTGTGTTTACTAACGCCTCAGCTTCACAGTAAAAATAACTGAGTTGATAAACCCCTATTTGATTGAACAGAACTCAGAAAATTTAAGACTTGTCCCACTTCTTAGGCCTCAGCCAGTCAACTGGTCACTTGTGGTGATTCTAGGCCTCTTTAACTGCATACTATCATGTAACTGAATATAATATATATATATATATATAAATACATTTATTTATGTATTGATCTTGACAGCATTGAGCATTGAGCCACCATGGTTGAAATTTTAAATCTCTTACTGCTTCAGGATCCAAATGAGGACACAGGAGCAACAGATCAAGTCTTTGACAATGGAATGAAATTAAATAGATGTAAAACCCAACTACTCTTCTTAAGACCCTTGAAACATTGGAGTCATGCTTACCCTCTCCAAAATGTCATGCTCCTCCCCCCAGGAGGTGGCCCTCAGGATCTCTAGATTAAGGTTGGATGAAGATGTATTTTATGGCTTTGTGAATGGCCAGGATAACCAAGGGCCCCACACTGGGGACCCTCATGACCCCCCAAGCACCTGGACAGATCTGACACTGGAAATACAAGGCAGATTCTCTAGATTCTGGAGTGGAGCATCTCTGGTGCAGGAGTTGGATGTTTTAGCATTACTATACTGACAAAGTGGTCTCTAATCAAAGAGAACAACAACAAATGTTTACCCCCCCTTTCTGGGGTCAAGAATGGTCATGATTGGAGCAAATTTTGATAAATAAAACAACATTTTTACTTCCCTGCATCATTGGTGGAAGTGTATGAAAACTACCTTCCTCTTCTGAATTGTTGAACATAGAAGACACAGTATAGGGTTTTTGGACCACTCTTTACTGTGAAGTAAAAGATAGATATAGAAAAATGGATACAAAAAAAGCTCTTTAGCTAAACCCTGTAAACATTTAAATGCAAGGATTACTGGACTTAAAAAATAAATTCCACTATTTTGCAAGTTGAACAGTTCTATTGAACACATCAAATTCAAGGAACTCTGTAGGGTGACTGAACATTTTATTGCACATACATAATTTTCTCCCATTCTGAATGTTTTGAACAGTTTCTATTTTCTCCTGCCTTCTCCTTTCTTCCCTGTCATTCTTGAAATTTCTGTCTCTTAAAGGGCATCTTCCAGGTTTGTGCAGCTCCACTTGATCCTTCTTCACTTTCCCTCTCACTCCTCTCCAAACGCTCCTCTTTTATCTTTCTTCGTTGCACTTCTCTAACTCTACTCCTCGTCATCACCACAGGCTCCTCTTGTACACTATATTGCCAAAAGTATTCGCTCGGCTGCCTTCACACACATATGAACATGAGTGACATCCCATTCTTAAACCATAGGATTTAATATGATGTGGGCCCATCCTTTGCAGCTAGAACAGCTTCAACTCTTCTAGGAAGGCTTTCCACAGGTTTAGGAGTGTGTTTATGGGAATTTTTGACCATTCTTCCAGAAGTGCATTGGTGAGGTCAAACACTGATGTTGGTCGAGAAGGCCTGGATCTCAGTCTCCGCTCTAATTCATCCCAAAGGTGTTCTCTCGGGTTGAGGTCAGGACTCTGTGCAGGCCAGTCAAGTTCTTCCACACCAAACTCGCTTATCCATGTCTTTATGGACCTTGCTTTGTGCACTGGTGCGCAGTCATGTTGGAACAGGAAGGGCCATCTCCAAACTGTTCCCACAAGGTTGGGAGCATGAAATTGTCCAAAATTTCTTTGTATGCTGAAGCATTAAGAGTTCCTTTCACTGGAACTAAGGGGCCGAGCCCAACGTCCGAAAAACAACCCCACACCATAATCCCCCCTCCACCAAACTTTACACTTGGCACAATGCAGTCAGACAAGTACCGTTCTCTTGGCAACCTCCAAACCCAGACTCGTCCATCAGATTGCCAGACGGAGAAGCGTGACTCGTCACTGCAGAGAACACGTGTCCACTGCTCTAGAGGCCAGTGGCGGCGTGCTTTACACCATTGCATCCGATGCTTTGCATTGTGCTTGGTGATGTGTGGCTTGGCTGCAGCTGCTCGGCCATGGAAACCCATTCTATGAAGCTCTCTATGCACTGCTCTTGAGCTAATCTGAAGATCACATGAAGTTTAAAGGTCTCAAGCTATTGACTCTGCAGAAAGTTGGCGTCCTCTGCGCACTATGCGTCTCAGCATCCGCTGACCCCGCTCTGTGATTTTATGTGGCCTACCACTCTGTGGCTGAGTTGCTGTCGTTCCCAATTGCTTCTACTTTGTTATAGTACCACTAACAGTTGATTGTGGAATATTTAGTAGCGAGGAAGTTTCACAACTGGACTTACTGCACAGGTGGCATCCTATTACATTACTATTACAGCACCATGCTGGAATTCACTGAGCTCCTGAGAGCGACCCATTCTTTCACAAATGTTTGTAGAAGTAGTCTGCATGCCTAGGTGCTTGATTTTATACACCTGTGGTCATGGAAGTGATTTTGAGATGAAAACTTTCTCTTGCTGTGTGAAAAAGGGAAATTATTGGACTTGATGATGATAACTGGCGTGTGTGTGTGTGTTTTGTAGTTTTATCAGGTTTTATTTGCATGGAACTAAGCTTATGATGTATGTATTTGAGTGTGTGTGGCTTCTGTGTGTATTCAAAGAGCAGGTGTTGTGTCATAAGCAAAACTGTGCTAGTGTTTTGTTTGAGAGGAAAACTTTTTCTTGTGTGAAAAAGGAAAATGGTTTGACTGGATGAGTAGTTGCAGGTGTGTGTGCTTTTTTTGTAGTGTGATATCAGGTTTTATTTGCATGCAACTGAGTTTGTTGTAGTTCAGCTGAGTGTGTGTGGCTTTTTGTGTACATTCAAAGAGCAGATAAAGCTCTGTCACAGTCATAGCTTCGCTAGTGTGTGGTTCAACCAGATTTTGAGATGAAAACTTTCTCTTGCTGTGTGAAAAACTAAAATTATTGGACTTGATGATGATAACTTGCATGTGTTTTTTTTTTTTTTTTGGTAGTTTATGAGGTTTTATTTGCATGGTACTAAGCCTATGATGTATGTAGTTTGAGTGTGTGTGGCTTCTGTGTGTATTCAAAGAGCAGGTGTAGCTGTGTCCTATGCAAAGATCAGGTTGCTCCTGTGTTCTTCCCTCTGTTTTCCCCTTGTTGCATGTTTGTCTCCCTCTGTCTGCCAGTGTTATTTCTCCTCTGTGCTTCCCCCTCGTTATCTCACCTGCCCTCTTCCCTCCTCTCTCCTCACCTGCTCCTCGTCCCCTCATCAGTGTGTTCTGTGAATTTATGTGCTTCGAAGCCCACACCGTCAGTAAAATCTGCAAAAGTAATTCCTGCTGTTCTAATACCTTTGAAACTCATTGAAAGTTTCCAGTGTGAGCAAAAGCATGCTCTGATCTATAAGGGAAAAACCAGCTGATAAAAACAACCATTTTAAACCCAGCCTGTTTAAAGGGAGCCTGGGGTATATTTAAATACATGTAACTGGTTGTAAAATGTTATTTAAGCTATCTAAAAACATGCTAATTAGATATGCACAGATATCCAACATGTCAGTATTTTTGGATTTTACCTGATTGCTGGTTGCTGCAACACCTCCGTCCATTATTCCTCTTGAACTTTTGCTCTCTTTGTGCCCTTCACACACAGAGGAGATGGGTCTGCTCTGATTGGCTGAAAAGTTAATGACTGCACTGATTGGCTGCTCCAGTGTGTTACTGATGTTGTGGACTTTCTTCACTTTTCTGAACTGGCCTCAAGGTTTCTGCATCATCCTGCTTTGAGTTCTGCTACATCTGCACAGGTTTTGAAAGATTTCAGCACTTCTGCGGATAAGAGTCAATTTCTGGTTTGTAGCCCACTTTCTGTTTCCTTTTTCTGTTACATTGTTGTATTGCTTTACAATTACACCACACTTTACTCTTTTTCTTGCTAAAATGCTGTTCAGATGTGGATTTGTGGCCCACTTTGGTCTCTTTTGTAGATAAAGTTTTATTTTAGTTTGAAATCTATGAGCTACGATTGGTGGAGTTGGAGGTTAAAGTTCTGCGAGTGAATCAGTCCATTTTTTCTGTATAGTAATAACTGAGGACCCACTTTTGCAGTAAAAGATTAAAACTTGTAAAAAAGTATGATACAATGTATTTTGCTACTGTAAAAACTCAAATAGAATTTATTGTGCTCTTTTGTATAACCCAACTTTGGTATAATGCCGTGGGAAGCATGCACCCAATTTACTGTACAGTCGCCTAATTATATTTAACAAAGGGAAAGAGATACTTAGAGTATCTACTTTTTTCCTCAAGCTGATTAACCCACACTTATTTCAACCTGGTTAAACAGAGCTAATTTTTTATTTTCGAGTGCATTTTCTTATGCACTATGCCCTAAGCCAACCCTTTTATTTTACAGTGCATCCAGAAAGTGAGCCAGAAGCTGCAGCCTATCCCCAAATATGCAGGTGTGTCAGCTTGATGTTGCTGCCACACTGCAGTCACCTGCTAACCCCCTTGAGCTCAAGAAATTTCCCCATGAAGCTTGGACTATGGCCTGTCCTCATTAGGGGAATATTATGCCTTTTCACCACAAGACCAACACCCGCTCTCGAAATAATCTCACACATTAAGCACTATTATGTGGCTATAGATTCAACTGTGACCCTTAATTGCGAATTTGCTGTTGCTTGTGAGAACTGCCAACCTACAGAGATAGAGTGGAACATTGTGACTCGAAATACAGAGGAAGATGACAAGCTTATTATCCATTATCCTGGATGCTGGATATATAATAATTTATATGATCCTTTAAAGGGTAGGGTCCACTTCACATCGCCTGAGCCTCAAAATGGCGATGCTTCAATAAGCATCACTGACCTGACGCTTAAAGATACAGGCAGTTACCAATGCAAAGTTAGATGTTTACCTGAACTAAGGTTTAAAACATTTATACTGACAGTAATGGAGAGGCCAAGTAGGCCAGTATGTTACATGGATGGTCAAGCTGTGGCCAATCAAGATCTGAGGCTGAGGTGCAGATCCTCAAAAGGTAGTCCCCCTCTCACTTACAGATGGTCAAAGACAAGTGGAAACAGGATGTTGCCTCACAGTGTCTTTGTTGACAGGATAGGAGGTGACTTGTATTTGGATAAAATCACAGAGCATGACTCTGGAAGCTATCTCTGTACTGTCGAAAGCCTCGTGGGTGAGGAGGATTGTGAGGTTATCGTCAGTTTCACAGCACCGCCAACCGTGAACTATGGACATGTGGTGGCAGGAGTAGTTGTTGCTGTGATTGTACTCATCATCATCACTGTCATCGCAGCCATTTGCGACTGCAGAAAAAAGAATGAAGAGGAATTTAGCAATGAAATATCACAGGATGAACTCCCTCCTCATAAGTGGCTTCCCAAAAAGCATGACAGTGTCGTGTCCTGGCCTTTAGAAAGCTCTCGGGGCAGTGCACAGGTGAGGAAAAGTTTAGAAAAAGACATTTTCACATGTCTGTTGGCCATTTGTGGCACAACTTCACAAGTTTGTTTTCATTTGTTATTATTTTTTTTTAATTTATTTGCTGAGGTATGATGTGGTGCTACTGTTTGTTTGTTACCCCCACCCCACCCCCCCCACCTGCCATATGTTGTACCTGATATTTAATGCTAGCAAGGTCTCATGTCCCAGAAATTGTTATGTTATGTTTTGTTTGGTTTTGTTCTTGTCATGTCTTAGAAATTATGTGTGGTTTTGTTAAGTTTTATGTCATGTCTTGTCTCGTGACTTCCTGTTTTATTTTGAAATCTCACTCTCCTCTTGTGTCAGGTCACTTGCCCTTCCCCTTGTGTGTTTCCCTCTAGTCTGATTGTCTGCCACGCCCAGATTGTTTCCACCTGTTCCCCATTACCTTGTGTGTGTATATATAGTCCGTGTTTCCCTTTGTCCTGTGCCAGTTCGTCCTGCTTTGTTAAGTGTTCATTGCTTCATGTTTTGTCAAGTCACATCACGTTTAGTATTTTCTTTGATACTTCTTTCTTTGATGCTTTATTTTGCCATTGTCAAGTTTTGTTTCTTTGCTACTTTGTCGTGCCTTCGTTTGAAATTATTTCCTCGTTAAGAGTGAATTTCGGTTGTTACCTTGTATTGAAATTTTTAGTTGCTACTTTTGATTACTATTGCCTCCTCGTTTAGAGTGGATTTTCTGTTGTTACTTTTGTATTGAGATTTGAGTTGTAACTTTCATATTAAAAGAATTAAGTTCACTCTCGTGAGTTGTGCGTTTGGGTTCTATCCTTTCAGTCATAGCTTTGACACAAGGTCTCATGTCAATGAGCCTTGGCTCAGTGGAAATGCTGAATTCTGACCTTTCCACAAACACCAAGCTTGTTTATTTCTGACTTTCTGGGCCCAAACTTCACCTGGGAGCGCTGACTCAATTCTTGAAAATTTCAGTAATGCTTCCTGTGTTATTTGCCCTGTTGCTACTTCAAATGAAACTTGTCATACAGCAAGTTAAAGGAATAAATGTTTATGTAGACTTTTTTTTAAAAAACATAATTGTGTTTTAATATGCAATACAATGTTTAGATAGTAACATAAACTTACCGTCTTGTAGTCAGTGATGCCACACCCTAATTCTTTCTTTCAGACTCTGGCTGCCTCTCTGAAGACATCTTACTGACATGCTGAGGATTTGCCCCCAACCCCCACATCTGCTGCAGGACATCAGAGCAGCAGAGAGTTTTAGAGGTTTCAGGCATGAAGAAGTAGCTGTGTGTGTGTGTGTGTGTGTGTCATTTACTTTAACTAATGTGATATTTTCACTGAGGGGCTCTTATTAGTGTTGGGCTCTTTGTATAGTCTGAAATAAATAAATCATTTTACTACAAACAATTAGGTGTGCAGTTGATGTGAGCAGAAAGGCATGCAAGAACATTTTACAGAGGAAAATTTTACACCCCTGTCTTGCCAACCAAACTCATAAATGTGACAGGGCAGGGCCAAACCACTGCAACAAATGTGAAGTGATAAAAGCTTTGTGTGAGCCTTGCCTTAATACCTTGATGAGAATACAACTACAAAGTGTGCACCCTTGACCACACGACTGAAATGAGGAAGGAGCTTTGTTAATTACTTAATTACTTACTGTGTGTGTGTGTGTGTGTGTGTTTGTGTTCCTTTCAGAGCTTGGCTCTTGTGTGTTAAAACATCAAATAATTGGACAAGACATGCAAAATTTATTTATTTATTTATTTTCTTGCTAATAATTGTGCTCCGTTGAGAGCAGAAACTAAAACTGTGATCTGACTCAGTTTTCTCCCTCCAGCCCCAGGATCTTCCTGTAGCCTCCACGAGAGAGGACTCTCAGCAGTGTCTGGGCTGTGACACACACCATGTCCTGGAGAAAAATCACATGCAATAAAAATCTGCAATTCTAAAACCTTAGTTGGGGCAAATGCAAGACAATAAATACTTACACCACTAAATTTGTTTCCAATTTTCACAACAAAACAGAGCATACAAATGACCATAATGAAAACTGCTGTCTTATTTAAAGTGTAGAATATTACTTCCAGTATATGGTTCAGGAGTGATATCAACACAATGGCTTGTCAGTTAAAACAAATGAGCAGGGGCAGGAGTTCCAGTCCAGTATATTTATTCTTATGAGAGCTGGTTTATCTGGCAAACAGAAAACAAAGTATAAAAAAGATGTTAAACTAAACATCAAATCTAGTAATTCATAATCCAACAAAGTCATAGATTCAAAGAGTACTGCTAAGAACCAATGAATAAAGAAATTAGGGGAGAAATAACTTAACCACTAAGTAAGGTTAAATATAACAGTAACTAGATCAAATCTATGCATTTAAACCAAAGAAAGCCAACTCAATCAAACTCACATATCAAATACACAGCTCAGCATTTGGAGGGATGATCACCAAAGGGACAGCCAGCTCCTTTGTTCTCAGCCAAAGAATGACTGCAGGTGAGCTGCATGAATTTATCACCTGTGGGCTCCACCCACCTCTTGGGCACCGCCCACACAAGTGAGGTGGCAGGTAGAAGGGTCAGAGAGGTGAGAGAGGGATTTTCCACAAAAAGCATTGCTCTGCATGGCTTGGGTCACAAGATCATTAGCCAGTAACAGATTTTCAGTTGTTTCTTGTTTTTCTCATTTGGTGTATTTCTGGTTGAAACAGATTGCTGAGGTTGGAGATAAGGGGGTTCTAGTTCAAAAAGTTTTTTCATAAAATCTTAATCTGAACTTTCAACGTGGAGGAGCAGTGACTCTACTCCAATCCCTGTGTGCCCCCTATCCCTGAGGCTAAACCTAACTCCAATTCCTTCAAGGAGGAATTCATTGATCCATTATCATTTGTGACTCGTTCTGAATGCTTTGGATAAATTGAAAAATGCATGATGGCCTATTTAAGACCAATGCTAGTTTTCGTAGGTCCTGAAAGTTCAGACGTATCAGGATGTCCACCTGACCGACACAATGAATTCATTCACCCTGAATCCCATGCAATAAAGGGATGAAAACAGATTTACCTGCTACTCCTACCTAGGATTAAGAAGAAGTCAGCAGGTGGCCGGGCCTTTTCCTATTGTGCCCCGCTGCTATGGAATAACCTCCCTGCTGACGTCAGGCAATCTGAATCTGTTGATTCTTTCAAATCTAGATTAAAAACTCATCTCTTCAGCCTAATTTATGGTTGAACAGTTAGTGGTACGGTGGGCTGGTTCTCTGTCTCAGTGAAGTAACCCAAGCACTCACCTGCTGACAAGATTATTGCCGTCACAGAGCTAATTATCAATTAGTCTTCTGCAAATAATTAATATTCCACCTTTGTCTCTGTGTGAGTGTGTGTGAATGGTTGATGTGTGTTTGTCCGAGTGCGTGCTCTGTCTACTTCAGCACTACAAGACTATCAATCAAGTTCAGTTCACTTCCCAATAAATCCTTCAAATGTATCTTGTTGTTGGTGTGGTCCTTGCTCGTGAATTTGTGATTAAATACAATCTCTGTACATCTAGCACATGTGATGTCTCACACGTCCTAGGTTGTGTTTTTGTGTTTATCTTGTTTCTTTTTACTTACCTGTCCTCTTGTTTTATTTTGGCACTCACCTGTCTTGTCATTTCAGAAACTTGATTTCCTGCCCTAGTGTCTCCTCCCTCTGATTACCAGCCCTGCCCTGATGTGTCTCACCTGTGTCTCGTTTCCCTCCCCCCTAGGGTGGCCATTTCCACAACACCAAAAAGGAGGACACTTTGGGGGGTGGCGTGACACTAGTTTTAGTCAATATTCTTTTTTAGTCTTTGACCTGCATCATGTTGGCTTTTTTTTTTAATTTAACAATATTTTAAATTATTATTTTAAAAATGTAAATTACTTATCAAACAGACCTAACAATTCAGCTACCAATGTATGAGCAGTAGTATGCATGTGATAACATAGATTGAAAAATAAGCCGAAGTGATACCTCTTCTCTGAATAGACAAGCTAAACCAGTGTGCTGCTGTTAGCCAGTGACTTCAGACTTCAGACAGCGCCACACACACGCACTCCGGCATGAGCACACAGCAGCGCAGGAGGAGAGAAACTAACACGCATCCAATTAATGCACTTTCTGGATTGTAATTTAAAAGTCTATGATGAAAAATATGACTGATATCGATGTACAGTCCGGTCAGCATTGCGTTCAAGTGCAACTCCAAAAAGGAGGACAAGTAAGCGTGAGGCTGAGGCTGCGCCGGATGCCGGACAAGGCATTTAAGTTTCGGACTGTCCGGCCTAAATCCAGACGTTTGGCCACCCCTACCCTACTCTCCCCTTGTGTGTATTTAGTCCCTGCCTTCCCTTCCCTCTGTGCCAGATTGTCTTTGTCTTTCAAGTCAAGCTTTCCAGCGATCCTTTCTAGTGTATTCTTCAGTGTTTTGACCTCTGCCTGTTTTTTGGACCTGCTTTTGCCTGCACCGTATTGGTACTGTTCGCCTCCTCTTTTTGTTATTAAAGGTGTTTTTTGAGCTTGAGATCTGTGTTGTGCGTTTGGGTCCTGACTCTCTGGTTGTCTCAGCACATTGAAATACAGAAGGTCACAAGTAGTGTTTTCAGATCGAATTTGGCACAAGATTCTACATTTGTTTGATTAAAATTGGTCTTTTTATATACATGTAGAACATGTCAGCAGTACAGAGCAGCTCTCAGTCTAACTCTGGCTTCCTCTCTAAAGACATCTTACAGACATGCTGATGTTCCAACCCCCGCCCCCCTCATTTCCCCATCCAACATGTGTGTGTGTGTGTGTGTGTGTGTGTGTGTGTGTGTGTGTGTGTGTTATTTACTATAACTAATGTGATATTTTCACTTAAGGGCTCTTATTAATTGTGGGTTCTTTGTCAGGTCTGATACAAATTATTACATTGATTTAAAGGAAGTCAGTGACGTCCATGTACTTTTTCTCTGTGATTAAACACAAGTTCAGTGCAATGACTCTTTGCACATGTAGCACAGTAAAATACAGACAAAAGGTCACAAGGTCACTGTAAAGTCTGTGTGTAGTTAGGAGTAATGGGACTTTATTGTCTGCAGTACAGAAAATCACAAATCATACAGTTTTTACAATGTCTGTGGCATGACACAATTCACAATCTGTTTATACAACTGTACACAGAAAGGTGGGAGACCTCCTCAAATGTAAAGTGGCAGTGCTTTAACTTGAACCTGTGCACAGTAAAGCTGTCAATTACATGTAGAACATGTCAGCAGGACAGAGCAGCTCTCTGTCAGACTCTGGCTGCCTCTCTGAAGACATCTGACTGACATGTTGAGGATTTGCCCCCAACCCCAGCAGAGAGTTTTAGAGGTTCCAGGCCCCACCTGGTGGCCAGTGTCTAGATTGCACACAGGCTGTAACAGCAGGGAAACACTGACTGCATTTATTGTATTTGTAGAAGCCATAACAGTCTTATTGACAGAGACTTTTTTTTTTTTTTTTTTAACCTTTTCAAAACAATAAGATTCACAGTCACACATCAGAGTCAGGCATCACATTTGGTGACTAAGTCGCTGTGATGAGAACAAAAATGCACAAGTTCATGTGACCTTTGTCGTATTTTGAAGACTGAATGGTCCAAAATTATAAATGCGCACAAGGAATTGTTTAACTCCCTGCAGGCACACAAGATCCACAGTCAGGCATCACATTTGGTGACTCTGCTGTTACCATGAGAAAATGCACCAGTCAGTGTGATTTTTGACATATTTTGAAGACTGAACGGTCAAAAATATTTCCTGTGCCCAAGTTATTGTTGAAATCCCTCAGGGCACATCATATTCACAGCTGCACATCACATTTGGTGAAGGGAAAGAGGTGTGAGAAAATAAAGTCAAACAGTTCATGTGACTTTTGTCATATTTCTAGGGTTGGATGCTCATGCAACATATTCTCATGAAACGATTTCAGAATCAGAATCAGAATCAGAATTACTTTATTGTCCCCAGGGGAAATTTGTTGTGGACTCCAGTAGCTCAGCTGCGAATACAGTACATCACACTCAGAACAACAATTAAAAGTGCAGAAAAAAAGAGAAACACACAAGACATAACAAGTCCGTGCCTGACTTCGCACCAGTCATTATATTGCATCACCACTTGTGCTTAAAAAGTGCATGAGTCCTTAGCACTGCAAATACACTGGTTGAGCCCGAGATACATTAAAATAAATACGATTATAACCATGGAAACCCATGACAGCATACAACATAGTCAAAAGTCCTCACAACGAAAAATTGCCCACCAGATGGGGACAAAAGAAGGAAGAAATAGCACCTAACTTATAGCAGCTAATTTATTCAATAGTACTATGGAAATAGGGAGGAAGGAGAGCTTATATCGATTGTATTTATATCTACTAGCTCTATAACGTCTCCCTGAAGGAAGTACTTCATATTCCGGGTACAAGATATGAGAAGGGTCCTGCAGAATTTTTTTTGCCTGATTTACCACAATGTTCTCAAAGATCAGGTTGAGAGACACATAGTCTTTTTTACCAATGACTTTCAGGGCAACTTTCACCTGCTTTTCAAGCTTAGCTTGGCTCTGGACAGTGAGGGGGCCAAACCAGGATGCCATCCCGTATCTAATTAAGCTAACCAGTACAGCATTAAAGAAAGTGGTCATGATTTCAGTACTCACTCCGAACAATCTCAATCTCCGGAGGGAGTGCAGTCTTTGAGCCAGTTTCACACACAGTTCATCTACCTGCACATTCCATTTAAGTAAGTTATCAAGATGGATTCCAAGATACTTATAGGAGTCAACCTGTTCAATTACACTGTTACCAATAACAACAGGGACGTGGACTGTCACATTCCGTGGATCAAACACCATCTCTTTGGTTTTGTTGGAGTTGAGAATGAGATGATTCCTTTCACACCAGACATGGAAGGAGTCAATCTCTCTAAAGTAACCAGAGGGGCAGTCATCAGCACAGAACAGACTTAAAATAATGGTGTCATCCGAAAATTTTATGATGAAGTTGTTAGGCTGACTACTTGTACATTCATTAGTATACAGTGTGAATAAGTGAGGTGAGCTAACTGCTCCTTGAGGAACCCCAGTGATACAGTATTTGACCATTGAGAGTGCCATTCACATTGACTTGTTGTGACCTGCCATTTTGTATATCATACAAAAAGTTATGCACAAATGTTCGTGCATATTCCTACGGATTTCCAGCAGCACGAGCGATCAGCGCGCATGTGCGAGCCCTGAAGCGAGAGCCTTAACCCTTAGATGCATGGCTCACCAAACCCTACATCGCCACCCTGCATCGCCACCCTGACTCCGGACTCCTCTTCCACTCCCGATGAGCTTGTCATTCAGTACAACAATGGTCTCACAAACATTCTCAACTCACTCGCTCCTGTCAAGTCTCGCTCTGTTTTCTTTACTCGGTCTGCCCCCTGGTTCACCCCCGATCTCCGCTCCATGAAATCCAAAAATCGACAGCTTGAAAGACTCTTCAGGAAAACTGGTCTCACCATCCATAAAGACATCTACATAGCTCAGTTATCTCTATATAAGGACTCCATCTCTCAAGCTAAATCACAATATTACTCCGGACTTATCTGCTCTAATGCTGCCAATACCAAGACTCTCTTCTCTGTTTTTAACCGCATCATTCAACCCCCTGACTCCCTCCCCACCCACCTGTACTCCTCAGACACCTGCAATTCTCTCCTCCTATTTTTCAACGAGAAGGTCAATAAAATCCACCAACACCTGGGCTCCACTTCCTCACCCCTCCCCTCCTCTGAACTCCTCCCTCTTTGTCAAACTCTTTCCACCTTTGATTGTTTATTGTTTATTGTTTATTGTTTATTGTTGATCCCCATTAGTCACTGCCTCAGTAGTGACTATTCTTCCTGGGGTCAAATAAGAAATACAATATAATCAAAAGATTTACAAGCAAAACCTAATAAAAAACAAAACCTAATAAAAAACAAAAGAAAAAATAAAAAATAAAATAATTAAAAACATGTAACTTATACAGTCACACATATATATATAAAAAAAATGAAATGAAATGAAAACAACAACTATCATCCTAAATAACAAATGAAAACAACAACTATCATCCTAAATAACAAAGAATGATAAACAAAATATAACAGACATAAAATACCTACAGAAGTAAACAAAATAGAACATATGTCCATATAGTAAAGATAATTTTACTTAGTACACTAAGTTGAAATCGAATGAGTGTAATACAATAAACATCCATTACTCACATTACTCACAAATAGTGTCAATCTAGAACAACTTCTTTCTGTATTATAGCTATAAGTATTTTCTTGAAACTAAATCTGTTAGACATTAAAATTAAATATTGTGGAAGTCTGTTCCAGTATGTGATTGCCCTGTACATCACTGTTTTCTTGAAGGCATCAGTTTTGGGTTTAGGCAAGGTGAAACTGCCTCTCATGGCTTGTCTAGTGCTGTAGTTGTGACTATCACTAGCAAGCAACAGCTGAGAATATAAACTAGTAGGTTTATGTGAGATATAGATGTTTCTCAAAAATATAATAATGCTACAAGCCAGTCTCTCACCAACTCTCATCCATGACAATTGATTGTGCATTTTTCCAACGCTGTTCCTAAAAGAGCAATGCAGAGCTAATCTCGCAGCTCTATTTTGGGTAAGCTGAATTTTATTTAGTTCTTGTTTAGATGCATTTGACCAGATTACAGGGCAATAGTCAAGATGTGACAAGACAAGGGATTGTATAACATGCTTTTTGGTAGTACTGGTTAGAAAACAAGCACACCTTCTTATCATTGAAATACTCCTGCTCATTTTTATTACTATATTATTTATGTGAGTAGCCCAAGAAAGCGTTTCATCTATTGTAATGCCTAGCAATCTGGCCTCTTTAACTTGCTCAATCTGTACCCCAGACAAAGAAACACTTAATTTGTGTTCCTTTCTCTGAGCATAACTTGAGCCAATAACAAGACATTTGGTTTTAGAAATATTTAGTTTCATTCTATTTTCAGTGACCCATTTAGAAATCTGCATTAACTCATCTTGTAGTATACTGCTCAGGTCTGTGACATTCTCCGCAGTAGCATATATTGTAGTGTCATCCGCATAAATTATAATTGAAGCATTTTTTAAAATATATGGCATATCATTCACAGATATTGAATATAATAAAGGTCCTAGGCAACTTCCCTGAGGAATACCACAATCTAATGCTTTTACACTTGAAAAACTTCCATTGAACATGACACATTGCTGTCTATTGAATAGGTAGCTTTTCATCCAGTTAATAGCTGAGACTTTGAAACCATAAGCAGCCAGTTTTGTCAATAGCAGTTCATGGTCGATAATATCGAATGCAGCACTAAAATCTAATATCTCCCTCATACCTCAATAATCTCTGACCTCATCAGTAAGTCCAAGCCCTCTTCCTGTCAATTAGATCCCCTCCCCACAGTCCTGGTCAAATCCTGTCTTCCCTCTCTGCTCCCTTTCATTTCAGCCATTATCTACTCTTCACTGTCCACTGGAATTGTTCCTGCTCCTTTCAAATCTGCAGCTTTCAGTCCAATCTTGAAAAAACCTGGTTCAGACCCAAATGATTTCAATAACCTCCGCCCCATCTCTCACCTTCCCTTCATCTCCAAAATTCTTTAGAAAATTGTTGCCTCTCAACTTCACTCCCACCTCACCCAAAACAGTCTCTATGAACAATTCCAGTCCGGTTTCCGTCCCCGCCACAGCACAGAAACAGCCCTCATAAAAATCACTAATGACCTCCTCACGGCAGCTGACTCCGGTTTACTCTCCATCCTCATTCTCCTTGATCTGACTGCAGCCTTTGACACTATTTCTCATGCCACCCTCCTCAATAGACTCTCCTCCATAGGCATCACTCACACCCCCCTGCTCTGGTTTCACTCCTACCTCACAGGCCGCACTCAGTTCATCCAACTTAAATCCTTCACGTCACAGCCCTCCCCCGTCACTTCTGGTGTGCCCCAGGGCTCTGTCCTGGGGCCCCTCCTCTTCATTACCTACCTCGTCCCACTCGGCAATATCTTCCAAAAATTTGGTATCCATTTTCACTGCTTCGCGGATGACACCCAGCTCTACCTGTCCAGTAAACCCGACTCCTCTCTCCCACCCTCCTCCCTCTGCCACTGCCTCTCAGAAATTAAATCCTGGTTCACCTCAAACTTTCTTAAACTCAACAGTGATAAAACAGAACTCCTCCTAGTCGGTACCAAATCCACCTTATCCAAAGCCGACAGTTTTTCCCTCACCATTGACAGCTCCACAGTGTCCCCCTCCCCCCAGGTTAAGAGCCTGGGTGTCATCCTCGACAGCTCACTGTCCTTCCACTCTCACATCAATAACATAAACCGCTCTTCATATTTCCATCTATGCAGCATTAACCGTCTCCGCCCATCTCTCACCCCTCACTCCACTGCCATCCTAGTTCACAGCCTCGTCACCTCCCGCATCGACTATTGCAACTCACTCCTCTTTGGTGCCTCTAACAAATCCCTCCATAAGCTTCAACTGGTCCAGAATTCTGCAGCCCGTATCATTTCTAGAACCCCCTCCTTTCACCACATCACTCCCGTCCTCCAGCAGCTTCACTGGCTCCCGGTCAAATTCAGAATCAACTTCAAAATCATTCTGTATACCTTTAAGGCCATCCACAACCTCACCCCCCCTATCTGTCTGATCTCCTCCGTATCACCACCCCTTCTCGCTGCCTCAGGTCTTCCTCCTCCCTCCACCTCTTTGTACCCACCTCCCGTCTCAGCACTATGGGGAGCAGAGCTTTCAGCCGCTCTGCTCCCCAACTCTGGAACTCTCTTCCATCTGACATCCGTAACATTGACTCTCTTCCCTTGTTCAAATCCAAACTCAAAACTCACCTGTTCAAGATAGCCTACTCACTGTAACTGTTTTGTTCCATTTTATATCTATGTATGTATGTATATTTGGGTATGTGTATGTGTGTATATATATATATATATATATATATATATATATATATATATATATATATATATGTATATATATATATATATATATATATGTATATATATATATATATATATGTATATATTCAATACCTTAATCAATAGAACAAGTAGTAGTTTGTATTGTGGGGTGGGTGTCACAATGTCCAATTAAGTATTTTTCTATGATGTTTTCTTTTTATGCTATTTTCTATGATGTTTTCTTATGCTGTGTTTTCTGTGATGTTTTTATGTTGTGTTTCTTCTGTCATTGCTGTATTCTGTATTTATTTTTACTGTAAGGCGACCTTGAGTGCCATGAAAGGCGCCATAACAAATAAAATGTATTATTATTATTATTACACTTGGGGTCAAAAATGACCCCAATTGAAATGAATGGGTTATATACTGTAAACTTCAGAAATGTCTATCATTTTGGTTAAAGATGATGATTTTTATTGTATTTTGGTCAACAAAAGAATTATTTCATGTTTGACATGTCCATTTATCACTTTTAATAAACATTTTATCAAAAAACATATTTTAGATAGGTCAAAAAAAGTAAACATCCAAAAATTATCCCTATTAGAAACAATGTGTTTAATGCAATATTTCTTCATTTTGGTTTTAAAATAATGATTCTTATTATATTTTGGTCAGCACAAGAATAATTTCAAGTTTTACATGTTCATTAATCACAGGGCTACTCAACCCATGGTCCAGGGGCCACATGCAGCCTGTATGTCATTTTTATGCGGCCCGCCACTATCATATAATAAAAATATTATGATTCTATCTAATCTTTTTGGGAATAAAGCCTCATTTTGTTTTAACCTGATCATTTCATCATTAATCATTGCATGACAATCTTTTATTCAGTGAGGTTTGGCCTTGGATGGAAATGTAGCTGTTTTCTGTATGTTTCATTCATTTTTAGACTTGTCATGTAGCCTTTGACAAAATTATTGTTTAAACGTCCAAAAAAGGACAGACATGTTTAGCTTGCACCCCTTGGACACAGCTGAATTTTGCTGAGTGGCCCCTGAGCCGTCTTAAGTTGAGTAGCCCTGATGTATCACATTTCATTTGATCAAAATATTGCTATCAATGCAGCTATCAAAACGCCAACATTCATTGTTTGTGTGTCCGTCTGTCCATATGTCTATGCATGTCCACACATATGTACACACGCACACACATGCATGTCTTCTCTCTTCTCACTGTGAGCAGCTGTTACAAACTACTTGCTTGTGGCTGTGAGCGCTGCACACAGGGTCACTGCATTTCCAACACTATAGCTGGCTTTGCGATCTTTGTTTCTTCGACATATCTTACACCTCTTTCTCTTCTGCTGGCCCTGTCTTTCTCTCCTGTGACTGGATTGCAGCTTTTGTCATTCTACACCTTCCCATAGCTTCAGTGATGTATCATTTATATATTCTGAGGTATAAAAATGATGATAACACTTACATGTATGTTGCTGTGTAAAAATAACCTTCAGGGTGGTGAGACTGCTGGCATTAGATGTGTGGATCAACACTAGATGTTTACCTGACATTCACAGTTGATAATAATCAAAGGTTCCTAGGGTTAACCCTTGAAATTCCATAGAAAATGCTTATGCTTACATATGGAAGAGTACAATTAGATACAAATCCAAATGGTCTCATGTCAAAGACAACCTATTTCAGGTTTCTATCGTTGCTATGGCTGTTGCTATTGACGCTGCTACCACTGTCGCTGATGTAGCTTCCGCTCGGAAGTATTGTCCTCACTGTCACTGTGGAAATCTGGGGAGGGAGGCGTGGGGTTAACCTGCTCTCACAGAAATCCATGAAATGAGCATAACCTCCTAATAACGCATTGCATGCTTCTCGCACGTAACCTGTTTTAATCATAGATTTCTATGGTTTAAATTCCGTGTGGTCACCACACAAACAGTGTCCACTGAAAGTCAGAAAGGATCCATGCTGGACTCACGGATTCTCGGCTTCAAAGACGTCACGCTGTGGGTGGTGGCCCATAGATCCTGGAAGTGCAAATTTAATCGATTTTCCGGAAAAAGGTCTGATTATTAGCCATAACGTTGTAACCATCCAAGGCAGACTTACCACGAGCTATGAGGTTGTGTAACGATGGCATGTGCTTCAGCCGAGTCCACAAGTCCCGTATAATATCAACTTTATTTTAAGAAAACACGTTTTATTTGCGATGTCATATCACGGGGAAGCACTACATTACCCATAATCCTAGTGTTTATCAGCGACGTGTCTGATTTGACTTTCATCAATAAAGTCAATGAAGTGTAATAAAGTTTGAGAATTGAGTCAACTCTCCCAGGTGAAGTTCTGGCGCAGAAAGTCCAAAATAAACAAGCTTGGTGTGGTAACGCTTTATATTAAGGTCCTTGTAATAAGCATTTGTTAAAAGGTAATAAGGCCCTTTTCTTATAATAAGGCCATTTTCTTATAAGTTATTATAAACCTGTTATAGTCTGCTATTGACTATATTATAATGAGACTATTAATACATTATATAGTCTTATAAAGGCATACTAATGTTAATAAGCATCTTATACGCACTTATTAGGGCCTTATTATCTATTGACAAATGCTTATTACAAGGACCTTAATGTAAAGCGTTACCATTTCTTTTCTATAATGTAGGACAATGTCACATTCTGTTCTTGCTGTTACCAGACTTTATTGAAGCTACTTCTCTTATACTGAGGAAAATATTCAAAGCCAAGACACCACTGTTTTATGGCTGCACCATGACATCAGATAGAAAATATCTAGATGTCTTGTGCATAATGTTATAGACATTTGCCCATAATTCAGCAGGACATATTTGGTACCTCTGGAAAAAACTGGAATCTCCACTAACATTTAAAGTGAACTACTCTGGATTTGAGAAAAGCTCTGCTGCACAGCGTGAAGCATTTGTAATGGCGAAGCCGCTGATGGGACTAGCAAGGTTGAAGAGGTTAAATGAGAGTAAGCGGCCTCTGTTTTCTTCAGTAAGGAGACAGAGAGGCACAGAGACACTTTTCTCCTTCACATGTTTAGACGAGGCAAAGACGCTCCACTCTTTCAGGCCGGCGCCCATCTGTCTCTGTCAGCCTCACCAGCTCCCACTGTCCACAACTGTGGCTGGAACTCACTGACCCGTCCCATGCAACTCTCTGGCCTGTCCAACTCAGCACCCTCTTCATCACCGGCTCACAGAATGGGGAGTGAGGCCGCTGGCTCTGTCACACCTGCGTTTGCTCGAGGGTTACTGACCACCCACAACTCGTGCTGTGGTCCACTCCCAGCCCTTTGGTCCTTTAGAGCAGCAGCTGAAAGTCTGTTTCCACCCATCAACAAAAAGACCAATTTTAATCAGATGAATGTAGTAGAAGCAGCTCAGTGCAGGGAGGTAGTGAGTGGTTAGCAGTGGAGAGCTGCTGTCAGCTGCTGCTACCTTGAACACCCAGCAGTGTGTCCCTGATGAACTGCTCCAGGTCTTCAGCTCCTTTACAAATCCTTTCTGCATCATCTTCCACTTGCTCTCCATCAGCAGACACTTTAGTGGCCTTCACACACACACACACACACACACACACACACACACACACACACACACACACACACACACACACACACAATGTTTGTAAATGAATAAGTAAACACAACAGTGAACACACAGTCAGTTTAGTGGTAGTTCACCCTGTGCTAATTTGACTGCCACGTCAAATGGGACAGATGGCATGATGTGGGCCTGCTAACTGAGAGTACTGTTCACATCAGCTTGCGAGTCACAGAGGCTGTTCAGACCTGGCATTAACATCCATCCTGGGTGGTTTGATCAGAACTGTTGCCCGTATTTCACAAGTTGATTACACACACAAAGACAAGAAACAAAGTCAATTACAAGTTCTTTGAATTATTCTGTTTACACATGCATACCACACATTATCTGATTTGATATGCGCTAATAAGGACTATAAGGAATAAATGCCAGAACAGACATTTAAACTGTGAATTAAAAGGTTACTATATATATAGTAACCTTGAATTAAAAGGTTACTATATAACAGTGAATTATTGACTTTTTTTCTGAACTGCTATGCCTTTTTTAAAATCCAAATTTATTATTCGCAGCACAACTGATAGCTGCTCGTTGTGACTCAAATCAGGTGTGCAGTCCATTATTACTGAAAAATATTTGGCTTTTTTTACTCTGTCAACAATGGCATCTGTTGTGCACTTGGCCACAAGTGGGTGGGATGATATGTAGATGGTGAGATGTCATGTTCTGTTGTCAGTGTTCAGTTGTCCAGTTTTCCTTCTTCTTCTTAGGACATTAAAGTGGATCAAGTTACTCCAGAGAAGTTGTCCCCGTGCTCTTGCTACACCCACAGCCCTCCGATCATTTAATTAAGTAACATATAAGACCATAGGTAAGACATACAAAACCCTGTCTTCGATTACTTCATTTTGGATCCAACTACTCAGGTATGTGTCTGAGGCTTCCTTAGCTTGGATTCGTCTGAGATGCTCACGCATCACAGGGTCAAACTGAGCCATTAACTGAACCTGACCCAAGAAATTTCCATTGCCTGGTTCATAAAGTTTGTCAGAGTGGCAACAGAGAGGAAGGTTTCTCTCTGACAGGAAGTTGATGATTGCCACTAACCTGGATAAAATCTCATTCCAGTGTTTTGCTTCAACTTCAATGATGTCCTGATTCTGATGATCTATTGTTGTTTTTGTCTCAAGCCGATGTGAGAGCTGCTGCCAGCTATCAGCATTTTTTCTGTGCTCTTCAGACCTTTCATGGTTGATTAAATGCTTTGCTATGTTTACACATGCATATCACACATTATCTGATTTGATATGCGCTAATAAGAACTATAAGGAATAAATGCCAGAACAGACATTTAAACAGTGAATTAAAAGGTTACTATATAACAGTGAATTATTGACTTTTTTTCTTTGTGTGTGTAATCAACTTGTGAATTTTTATAGTGATATCTGAAAGTAAAATTTTGATCCCTTTCCCCCGTGTGTTAAAAACAGTGTTTTTTGGTAATATGTGGTCATCAATAGGTGATTTTCAAAACTTTCCACCAATGGGATTTCCTGGGACTTTTTCCCCTCACTCAGGACAAACTGAGGATACAGAATCAGTTGAGTTTGCTTCTCTTGCAATTTGTCCTAGGTTTTTTCAATTTAATAGAAGTTAAGTATTGGGAATTTAATTTGGTGGTCGGCCCGACAGACTCTGACAGGTCTGTCGGACCGATCAGCTGATAAATGACACGTCAGCAACACGTCAGATGACACTCCTGAGGAAGACTGGCGCCACAGTCGAAACTGTCAAGCAGGTATGAACAGCTCTATCTTGTATTTTTGTCTGAACAAAGGAAAAACTTGTGTATATGTCAATGAGAGACAAAATGAACTTAATCAATTGGAGCATAGACCTCTAATAGATTAGCATGTCTAGCCAGAAAATATGGATGGCTAAAATCAGCAGGAGAAATATGACCACCTTCATTGATTGTGAAAACCAAAAAATATGTGAGGTAATCATATTCAAATAATGCATTGCACATTTTCAAAAACCACACCTAGGGAAGTTTAATATTTTTTTAATTAAAAACAGAACACAGAACAGAGAAAATAATACAAAAGCCAAGGGAGGTTGTTTGTATTAAAAGGAGATTTATAAGGTTGAGGTTGCAGAAAACAAAGAAAAAAAAAAAGATGGGAAAAAACACTTAAAAATGACCGGGAAGGTGAAGAGGTGAAGACGAACAGTAGCCCAGTTAATGCCAGGCAACCCTGGAACAGCACAGGAACAACAACACTGCAACAAAAATATTTTAGCTCCTACAAGAAGTCCCACTTTAGTATCTCTCTATATATAGTATAGTGTTAAGTGTGTGCAACGCTGTGGTAATAAGACACATTATGACCCACAGTCCAGAATCAATATCTTCATATCATGTGCTTTGCCCATCATTCCGCAGCCTCAGTAATAAATTAAAATTAAATAGAAGTTAAGTATTGGAGAATTTGGATAAAACAGGTTTTAATTTTGAAAAAAAAAAGTGAGTTAAATTACAAAATCTGAAGGTATATCATTATAGGCCAAGGTCTTCCTCCTCATTTTGTATTTTTTTTTTCATAAAATAGGCATTTTTCCAGTTATTACTTTGTTGTCAACACCATCACCATGTTTTTTTTATTTGAAAAACATATTTTCCAAAATTTATAGCACTCAAGTCAATGGCCTCTGGCTTAAAAACTTTATTTAACTATTTGGTACAAAAAATAAGAATCCTGAGCAGTGTTATAAGAAGAACATTAAATAAAAGTCAGGTTAAAATAGAGTATACTAAGAACATGAGTTAAAAGCCAAATTAAATAGGTGGGTCTTGAGCCTATTTTTAAAAATATCAACGTTCTCTGCGGCCCTCAGGTCCTCCGGCAGGCTGTTCCACAATCGGGGGCCATAAAACTGGAAAGATGCCTCACCGTGTGTTTGTGTTTTTACTCTGGGAACAGATGACAGGCCGGTGTCGGAGGACCTGAGGGTCTGCGAGGGTTCATAAGGTAAAAGAAATTCAGAAAGATAAGAAGGCCCAAGACCCCTAAGACATTTAAAAACTATTAAGAGAACCTTAAAATCGATCCTGAAACATACAGGTCGCCAGTCCATCGCAGGGCAGACAGACAAACACTGACATCCACACACACAGTCACACCTAGGGGCAATTTAGCTTCTCCAATTCACCTAACCTGCATGTCTTTGGACGGTGGGAGGAAACCGGAGTGCCCGGAGGAAACCCACACAGACACGGGGAGAACATGCAAACTCCACACACAAAGGACCAGCAAGGGATCCGTTTGTCAGTTTAGAAATGAAAAAAATGAATGAAAACAATTGCTTGTGATTTTTTTTTCTCTTTATAGTTAATTGAACTGCAAGGATAAGGAGCTAGTGCTTCTTGCCTATACGTGCCATATTCACAGGGTTTGTTACTAATACACGGGATGGGATGTTGCTGTCCCTTGTGCCATAACCTTTTTAACATATTTATGTCATAAATCAGAAATTAGTCACTAAAATATGACTCATTTCTACTCAGCATTGACGGTTTCTGTCTGAAGGGAAGCTGTTTCATTAGCGTCATCATCAGGATTTATTTGTGTGCTGGTCTGTGCGTAACTTTCTGTTGAGATGAGGATTTTAATCTCAACGTGTTTCTAAGCAGGTTAAATAAAATAAAACTGCAGCCAGTGAAATGTTATTTCAGGTAGGTTTCTCTGTCAGTCTGAAATCTGTCACATGATGACAGATAAAAGTTTTATAGTTTTAACCCAGAAAGTGATTTGCTGGAATTATTTGAACTGAAAACTGAAAGCATCAATCAATTACACAATATATGGCTCTGACTGGACAGAGAGTCTACAGTTTGCAAATGCTGGACAAACTGAATCAAAGATGTGATGATAAAATTAGTTTGGCTTGACTCCAATAATTTAACAATATGTTAATAATATTTAACAATATGCTAAATTATTATGATCATTATTATTATTATCATTATTTTAAAAATATAAGCCTAAGGGATACCTCTTCTCTGAGTAGACAAGCGAAGCCAGCTAAGTCTCTCAGTGAAGGAGCCCTTCTCCTCCCAGTATCGCTGTGGCTCCCTGCTGGGCAGCAGCGGCTTCGGCTCCGTCTTCTCAGGACAGAGGCTGTCTGACGACACTTCAAATCCTGCACTCACTGAACAAATCATTCAGAAAAACGACTTAAATACATGCAAAATGCACAAACATATGAATAAACAGTGAAATAGTCCTCAAACACTATTAAAGTTGATTTTTTTTTTCCTCACTTTTTTGTCCCTCCAGGTTGCCATCAAACAGATTTCCAGAGACAGAGTTCAGCAGTGGGCCAGGCTGGTGAGTGACAGCTGCATCCATCACATTTTATTTATTTTGGTTTGGTTTTTATTCGTTTATTGAGCCAGGAAGACTGTGTGTATGTGTGTGTATGTGTGTGTGTGTGTGTGTGTGTGTATGTGTGTGTGTGTCCCTTCTGGCCTGCAGTGGGGCTCCTGCTCGGGGCGTTTGAGGCTCTCATGGAAACCGATGACATCACGGTTCAGTAAATGATGAGGCAAAATAATTTATTGTTCAAAAGAACTTTGAAAGGGACACTCTCTCTCTCTCTCCCTCTCCCTCACACACACTCACTCACACACACACACACACACACAGGCGCACGAGATTTGACTGCTGGTCAGGTGGAGTCACACTGACTCGTCTCATATTTCCACCGCAGGTGATTTTTCAGAAACATCTTCACCATCTCTCTTTGCTCCTGTTGGCTTCATGCCAGTAAGGCTCAGTTGAAGTGGGAGCACTGGGAGTCTGTCTCACCTCCTCCTTCTCATGTGATCTGCTTTCCTTCACTTTCATTAGTTCATTATACATTTCTGTCGTTTATAGGAGAGCATATGAACTCAGATCATTACATCACATCCGACTGTGTTGATCAGAGAAATCAGATGAAATCAAATCAGTTCCAGTAACAGGATGAAGAAATGATCAGATTCCTTCTCTCTCCCCGTCCAGCCCGGCGAGGTCAGTCCCGTTCCCATGGAGATCGCCCTGCTGCAGCGGCTGTCAGAGGTCAGAGGTCACAGCGGGGTCATCAGGCTGCTGGACTGGTTCGAGGTCAGTGGGCGGGGCTTCCTGCTGGTGCTGGAGCGCCCGCCGCACAGCCAGGACCTGTTCGACTTCATCACCGAGAGAGGAGCGCTCCCCGAGAGCCTCGCACTCAGGTTCTACTGCCTTCTACTGCCTTCTACTGCCTTCTACTGCCTTCTACTGCCCTCTACTGTCCTCTACTGTCTTCTAATGTCCTCTACTGTCCTCTACTGCCCTCTGCTGACCTCTACTGTCTTCTACTGTCTTCTACTGTCCTCTACTGTCTTCTAATGTCCTCCACTGCCTACTACTGCCTTCTACTGTCCTCTACTGTGCTCTACTGTCTTCTACTGCCCTCTGCTGACCTCTACTGTCCTCTACTGTCCTCTACTGTCCTCTACTGCCTTCTACTGTCCTCTACTGTCCTCTATTGTCCTCTACTGTCCTCTATTGTCCTCTACTGCCTTCTACTGTCCTCTACTGCCTTCTACTGTCTTCTACTGTCCTCTACTGTCCGCTACTGCCTTCTACTGTCCTCTACTGTCCTCTATTGTCCTCTACTGTCCTCTATTGTCCTCTACTGCCTTCTTCTCTCCTCTACTGTTCTCTATTGTCCTCTACTGCCTTCTACTGTCCTCTGCTGCCTTCTACTGTCCTCTACTGTCCTCTACTGTCCTCTACTGTCTTCTACTGCCTTCTACTGTCCTCTACTGTCCTCTATTGTCCTCTACTGTCCTCTATTGTCCTCTACTGCCTTCTACTGTCCTCTACTGCCTTCTACTGTCCTCTACTGTCCTCTATTGTCCTCTACTGCCTTCTACTGTCCTCTGCTGCCTTCTACTGCCTTCTACTGCCTTCTACTGTCCTCTACTGTCCTCTACTGCCTTCTACTGTCCTCTATTGTCCTCTACTGCCTTCTACTGTCCTCTACTGTCCTCTATTGTCCTCTACTGCCTTCTACTGTGTTCTACTGTGCTCTACTGTCCTCTACTGCCTTCTACTCTCCTCTACTGTCCTCTACTGTGCTCTACTGTCCTCTACTGCCTTCTACTGTCCTCTACTGTCCTCTACTGTCCTCTAATGCCTTCTACTGCCCTCTGCTGACCTCTACTGTCCTCTACTGTCCTCTACTGCCTTCTGCTGTCCTCTACTGTCCTCTACTGCCTTCTACTATGCTCTACTGCCTTCTACTGTCCTCTACTGTGCTCTACTTCTTCTACTGTGCTCTACTGCCTTCTACTGTCCTCTACTGTGCTCTACTTCTTCTACTGTGCTCTACTGCCTTCTACTGTCCTCTACTGTGCTCTACTTCTTCTGCTGTGCTCTACTGCCTTCTACTGTGCTCTACTGTCCTCTACAGCCTTCTACTGCCTTCTACTGTCCTCTACTGTCTTCTACTGTGCTCTCCTGCCTTCTACTGTCCTCTACTGCCTTCTACTGTCCTCTACTGTCCTCTGCTGTCCTCTACTGTGTTCTCCTGTCTTCTACTGCCTTCTACTGTCCTCTACTCCCTTCTACTGTCTTTTGCTGTCTTCTACTGTCTTCTAATGTCCTCTGCTGTCCTCTACTGCCTTCTACTGTGCTCTACTAATCTTCACTATAATCAATTAACAGAGAAATTATTTAATGCAAAAAGAGACAAAAAGAAGTGTGATGATGCCAGGTGATCAGAGCACCAAGTTTCATCTTCAGTTACCAAATGAACACATTGTTACTTTGGAAACTGATGAACACAAAGTGTTCATGTGATCATTAATTTGAGATCAAACTCATCACCTCGTCGTATCGTCTCTGGTTTCCTCTGTGCTCACTGCTCTTCTTCATGCACTGTGTTTCCGGCAGGTTCCTCCATCAGCTGGTGCAGGCGCTGCTCTTCCTGCAGGCGCGGGGCGTCGTGCACCGCGACATCAAGGAAGAAAACATCCTGGTGGACACAAGGACGCTCGTCGTCAAGGTCATCGACTTCGGCTCTGCAGCTGCACTCAAAGAGACGCCGTACAGTGAGTTCAAGGATGACAGAGCGAGCTAACATGCTAATGTGCTGCACGCCGTCATCCCGGCAGGTACGAGGGTCTACTCGCCCCCTGAGTGGGTCCTGTCCGGGCGCTACGAGGCCGGCTCGCTCACCATCTGGTCTCTGGGTGTCCTGCTGTTAGCGGGAAGAAAACGTACGTCTTGCCTGTCTGTTGTGCACATGTAGAATGGGCTCTTCCTTGTGTTCGTGCTGCTGTATGACTTGTGTTGCTCACATGGACTATTCGCCGCGGGAGCCGTAGATAGATTTGGACTATGAGATGGGACCAGCATATTCCTGCTCTTTCCCTAAGCCTAAGCCTACCCGACAGCCCATTCTACAACAGACAGGCAAGACGGACGTTTTCTTGCTGCTAACTGTCAGCTTCTTACGCTAGTTGCATGTAAATAATTGGTATTTTAGCTGACTTGATGGAAAAAATGATATTCATGTAGACTTTTATTAACTTATTTATGTTAATATGTAATACAATGTTTAGATAGTAACATAAACTTACTGTCTTGTAGTCAGTGATGCTACACCCTAATTCTTTCTTCCAGCCTGCGCCTCGGCTGTACTTCTTGTGGGGCCTGGACGAGGAAGATGAGGCTGATGAGGCTGATGATGAGGAGGAGGAGGACCAGACCCCACCAGCCCTTCCCCATCACCAACCCCAGAAGCTCAGCTGCTTCCACAGCAGGACCAGGCCCCAGCAGCCCCTGGCCCAGCACCGCTGGTCGCTGATGGAGGAGGGTCCGGTCTGGCCTCTGCTGATGAAGAGGAGGAGCAGGAGGAGGCCAGCCCCTCCGCTCTTGGAGCAGGCACGCCCTGCTCCAGCTACATGACAGCACCAGCTTCCCCCGCCAGTACCCGGTCATTTGTGACTGCATGGGAGTCCCCTCATAGCAGCTCCTTTCCACCCTTTCCCCTCCCTCCAGTCCCGACCCCAGCCCCCGTAACTGCTAATTAATCTTTTTTTTAAAATCATATTAAAAGATTTTTTTAAATAATGTTCCATGTTTTAAAAATATTTTAATAAAAAAAAGCATTAAAAATTTTTTATAAATCTCTGTCACTGATTATTATTGATAGCCACAATTAATGGAAACACTGTTGACACCACAACATTGTTGTGCAGACCCTTGGCCCGAGGAGATTCCAAGTGCATGTGGGGTCTCATACTGACATGTTGGGTGTGCCTGGAGAAGCTGGTTCTTAACAGCATACTCCCATCTGTCAGTGCTCCACTAAGGCCACACGAGCTGCTGCACAGTGAGCTCTCAGTCTGTGACAGCACCACAAGCTTATTATTGATGTGAAGGTGAGATTTTAACCTTTCATTTGCTGTATGACAAGTTTCATTTGAAGTAGCAACAGGGCAAATAACACAGGAAGCACTATTACATCTTTCGTTGCATTTGGCAAAGCTGAATCCAGCTGAAAATTGAGTCAGCTCTCCCAGATGCAGTTTGGGCCCAGAAAGTCAGAAATAATCAAGCTGGGTGTTTCTGGAAAGGTCAGAATTCAACCTTTACACTGAAATTAGAAAATAACACAGGAAGCATTATTAAAATTTTCACCAGGACAATTTCACAGGAAGCATTACTGAAATTTTCCAAAATGTTGACCACACGAGCTGCTGCACAGTGAGCTCTCAGTCTGTGACAGCACCAGAAGCCTATTATTGATGTGAAGGTGACATTTTAACTTTTCATTTGCTTTATGACAAGTTTCATTTGAAGTAGCAACAGGGCAAATAATACAGGAAGCATTACTGAAATTTTGGAGAATTGAGTCAGCTCTCCCAGGTGAAGTTTGGGCCCAGAAAGTCAGAAATAAATAACCTTGGTGTTTGTGGAAAGGTCAGAATTCAGCATTTCCACTGAGCCAAGGCTCATTGACATGAGACCTTGCTAGCATTAAATATCAGGTACAACATATGGCAAATGACTGATGTGGCGAATGTCCTCCGCTAAGGCAAATGTTGACCACACGAGCTGCTGCACAGTGAGCTCTCAGTCTGGGACAGAAGGAAAAGCTTGTCCTTGCTGGAAAGGGGAGATTTCACCAAAAACTGAAGAAAGCAAATATGTGGTGCTTGGTGTCACAGTGTTGTGGACTCTTTGGTTGTGCCCAAGTGATCACCGAGGCACGTAAGCCCCCACGCCACGTCAAGGCAGAGTCCATGTGGAGGTTTGTTTTTTTTTTAATAATTTTTTATATTTTATTTTTCAAAAACAACATGGAGGACTATTGAGGTGGACTCGGCCCACCAGTCTCATCCTCATCATGAGGATGAGACTGGTGGGCCTCAGTTTTGGGATGGGGGTGGGGGTGAGGGTTTGGCACAGCGGTTGATGAGGCCAGTGTCCAGGCACTGGACCAGCTGTCTCTGTCTAGATAGGGGAGGGGGGGGCGGTAACAAACAAACAGTAGCACCACATCATACCTCAGCAAACAAATAAAAAAAAAATAACTAATGAAAACAAATCTAAATAGAACACAACACACTGTACAATTGCCTAAAGATGGGCCAGTAGAACTATTTAAACATAAATTCTGCCCTCCACCCACATTTCAGGCTTTTTAAGTTAGCTCCCAAAAGTGTATTTCATTTACATAAAGTATGTAAAAAGTTGGCAAACACTCTTCCACAGAGATTCAAATAAAATGACTACGGTCCAGTGTAACATGGACCGTGACAACATAAACTCACCTCTGCTGCAGTCCTCTCATGCTCCTCTGGGCTGAAAGGACAATGACAGTTTACAATAATAAAAAGAGAGATATTCATAAAATAATAGTCCTATTTACGTCTTGTACAAAGTCTTTTTAACACCGTTAATCATAGATATCTAAAATAAAGGCTAGATGTCTTCTGGCGGAGTCTCTAACATCATCACCGGGCGGCCATCTTGCCACAGGCAAGCTCTCTGGCAGAATCAGTGGCACCTGAGGGAAGGTGAGTGATCTGCACAAACGTTAATACTCTAATCTCGCTGAAATCTGGACGCATTTACAAACGGTTTGGTTATGGTTATTAAAAAGTACATGCACCACTACCACACACTGTTATGGGTGAGCGAGCTGACTGTGGTAAGATGGCCGACAGCGCGGACGAGGCATCGAGCCTTGGTTCTAGATATCTGTGCTATTAATAACAGGAATACAGTCACGTTACTTGTTGACCAATGCGGTGAGCGGCTCCTGAGGCTAGCAGCGCTAGCAGCTCTAGCAGCGCTAGCAGCACTAGCCCCGACCCACACCGGTCTGTCTCTACCGACCCGAGCTCTGTGCGTAATGACGTAAGCCAAGCCCAGCAGAGCGTCCTGTCGCCATGGTTACCGTATTAAACTGCATGTGGCCTCAAGAGCAACTTCTCAGCTTTGAGGAACAGTTAGAATTTTTTTCGATAGAGCAAACCTTACAGAAATTACAGTATTTACAATCTGACATGCGCATTTCTCCCAAAAGGTGGTGACATTTTCTCTCCTTGCAATGAAAACACCATGTCTCACCTTTCCCTTTGTCTCCACCAAAGTCTTTGATGGAGAGGCCCTTCCACCTCTGTGTCATCACACTCCGGATGACCTTCTTGTTGAGTTTAGTTTAGTTTAGTTTAGTCATGTTTATTTCGAATATGTCCATAAAACACAATTCTGCAATTTAAATCATAGGGTGAAAAAAAACTGCCAACAAAAGACATACAAAATGAATAACAGATTCAAATAGCAAAAAAGAAAAACAAAAAAAAAATAAAGAACAAAATAAAACAAAAGAATCTAAACATATCCGAAAAGGAGTGAGAAGAAGTAAAACTTATGTACTCTCACCCCTCTTATAGTGGCTTACATTAAATAATTATGTTGATTTCCATGCTTATACTACTACTCTTATAAAATATATTACTCAATTTTATATCAGTATATATATATATATATTTATGCTATATAAATATATATAAATATACATATACATACATACATACATATATACATACATATACCCACATACACACACACATATACATACACACATATATATACAGTACAGGCCAAAGGTTTGGACACACCTTCTCATTCAATGCGTTTTCTTCATTTTCATGACTATTTAGATTGTAGATTCTAACTGAAGGAATCAAAACTATGAATGAACACATGTGGAGTTATGTACTTAACAAAAAAAGGTGAAATAACTGAAAACATGTTTTATATTCTAGTTTCTTCAAAATAGCCACCCTTTGCTCTGATTACTGCTTTGCACACTCTTGGCATTCTCTCCATGAGCTTCAAGAGGTAGTCACCTGAAATGGTTTTCCAACAGTCTTGAAGGAGTTCCCAGAGGTGTTTAGCACTTGTTGGCCCCTTTGCCTTCACTCTGCGGTCCAGCTCACCCCAAACCATCTGGATTGGGTTCAGGTCCGGTGACTGTGGAGGCCAGGTCATCTGCCGCAGCACTCCATCACTCTCCTTCTTGGTCAAATAGCCCTTACACAGCCTGGAGGTGTGTTTGGGGTCATTGTCCTGTTGAAAAATAAATGATGGTCCAACTAAACGCAAACCGGATGGGATGGCATGTCGCTGCAGGATGCTGTGGTAGCCATGCTGGTTCAGTGTGCCTTCAATTTTGAATAAATCCCCAACAGTGTCACCAGCAAAACACCCCCACACCATCACACCTCCTCCTCCATGCTTCACAGTGGGAACCAGGCATGTGGAATCCATCCATTCACCTTTTCTGCGTCTCACAAAGACACGGCGGTTGGAACCAAAGATCTCAAATTTGGACTCATCAGACCAAAGCACAGATTTCCACTGGTCTAATGTCCATTCCTTGTGTTTCTTGGCCCAAACAAATCTCTTCTGCTTGTTGCCTCTCCTTAGCAGTGGTTTCCTAGCAGCTATTTGACCATGAAGGCCTGATCGCGCAGTCTCCTCTTAACAGTTGTTCTAGAGATGGGTCTGCTGCTAGAACTCTGTGTGGCATTTATCTGGTCTCTGATCTGAGCTGCTGTTAACTTGCGATTTCTGAGGCTGGTGACTCAGATGAACTTGTCCTCAGAAGCAGAGGTGACGAGTGCGCATGACAGCAAGATGGTCGCGCCTATGCCGGCAGCTGGCCGCCTGAGCTGGTTCATCGTTGTGTTTGCTTTGATTTTTATTTGCTCATCGCTTTGTGAGAACAGTGCTAGTTCGGTGATTGTGTATGATTTTCATACCTTGCTTAACATCCGTGCATCGGTGCTGAGATCGCTGTCTCATCAATCTGAACAGTGGAACTCCCACCGTCACCTGCACCGCAAAATCCCCGGGGTCATCTGGAGGCCCTCCTGCACCTGCACCCGGCCGAGAAAGTCCAGGAGAAGGAGTAGACGGGCAGGCTCGGCGGTAAAGCTCCGACAACAAACCAGAGGCCGCTCCCTATCCACGCTTCATGCCATCTCCACGGCGGATGGCCCTTGCTGGAGGCTGACATGCCTATGACCCGTCCTCCCGGCGTCAATTGCGCACCTACCGGCGTTTGCTCCGGTGTCCCATCGGCGAGCGCACACGAGAGTGGCTTCAGTGCCTGCGTGTGCGGGAGATCCTCATGCTTCGCCCCCGACTGTGGAGTTGCTACCTGGAGACGAGGAGGGAGGCCCCTTCCAGGTGGTTGCGGCCCTTGCCCCGAGCTTCAAACTTCGGCAGAGCTGGCTCGGACCGCGTTGCTTTTGGGCTGATAAACGCCAGATCAATTAGAAACAAATCATTTGTTTTAAATGATCTGTTTGTCTCAAGCCAGCTGGACTTTCTGCAGATCACAGAGACCTGGCAAAAAGCAGACGAGTTCTCCTCGCTCAATGAACTCTGCCCGGTGGACTGCTCCTTCTCATGTGCCCCGAGACCCACCGGCTCAGGCGGGGGTCTAGCCTCCATCCACTGAAAGTGTTTCCACACACGGACGGTGGGCTGCAAAGCCTACTCCTCGTTTGAAGTCCTCATAAACAAGGTTGGCCGCACAAACCCCTTTTTCTGTTTGGTGACTTTCTGGCATCTATTCTCAGCTTCGAGAGAGTCCTGATGCCTGGGGATTTCAACATCCATGTAAACAAGTGCGCGGATACATTTGCTGTGGACTTCCTCAATCTCACGGACTCCTTCCATCTCATCCAGCATGTGTCCAGTCCGACTCACGAGAGAGGTAACACATTGGACCTTTTTTTCACTATCGGTCTAACTGTTAGCAACGTCCATGTTGTGGACTTGATGTTGTCAGACCACAAAGGTGTAATGTTTCGTTTATCTTTTGACAACGACTTTGTGCCGGAGAAATGCTTGAAAAGCTCCCGCATTATAAACAACTTAGCAGTGGAGAGCTTTAGAGCTAGTCTCAACTGCAATGTTTTGATGTCGCTGGATGATGATGTTGACTGTTTGGTTCGTGTTTTCAATGCCCACTGCGCAGCCATTCTGGATGATGTAGCTCCTGTCGTCACTTGCTCTGCCCGCCCCACAAACTCGTCTCCCTGGATGAATGAGGAGATCTGTGCGCTCAGGCGAAAACGCCGCAGAGCGGAGAGAGACTGGAAAGCGTCAAATTTGGAAGTCCATAGACTGTACTATAAAGACCTCACGTCTGAATACAATAAGCTGGTGGAAACGGCAAGGGCTGCTTATTTTTCTAATGTCATCTCCTCTAGCAGGAACAACCCTAGAGTGTTATTTAACACCATTAACACAATTGTTGCTCCTCCTCTTCCACCTGTACCTGTGTTGTCAAATAATGATTGTAACACCTTTCTTTGGTATTTTGTTAACAAGGTTGCAGATGTAAGAGCCAACATCACCCCTTCCCCCTCCCCCCCGGTCCCCAGTCCAGTTGCTTTACCTTCATTGAGCAGTTTTTCACCTGTTTCTCTTGACGAGGTTTTAGAGGTAGTTAGCTGCATGAAGACCTCCTCAAGCCCCCTGGACATTCTCCCCACTACCTTGCTGAAGCAAGTCATCTTGTCTGTTGCCCCCTGCCTGGTCATCATCATTAACAGTTCCCTGGTCACAGGTGTGGTGCCCTCCTATTTTAAGGAGGCAGCAGTCCAACCCCTCCTTAAAAAGCCCAACCTGGACCCCTCCTCTCCACAAAACTACAGGCCCATCTCAAAACTTCCATTCATATCCAAAGAATTAGAGAGAGTTGTAGCTAACCAACTCAACCTGTACTTGTCCACCTATAACATCGGTGACAAATTTCAGTCTGGCTTCCGGAAAAAACACTCCACTGAGTCTGCACTCCTTAGAGTGTCCAATGACATTTTGATGGCCTCCGACTGGCAAATGCTCTGTTTTAGTCCTGCTAGACTTAAGCGCAGCTTTTGACACGGTCGACCATGGCATCCTTTTGGATAGACTGAGGAACTGGGTTGGTGTGTCAGGAGGTGACCTAAAATGGTTTGCCTCCTACCTCAGTGAGCGTAGTTTTGCAGTGTCTGCTGGCCCTTTCAAGTCTGACACCGCCCCTTTACACTGTGGTGTACCCCAAGGTTCGGTGCTGGCCCCATTACTTTTTGCTTTGTACATGCTGCCGTTAGGTCAGCTCATTAGAGAATTTCCCGGTGTAGCTTATCACTGTTATGCGGACGACATCCAGCTGCATTTCTCGTTCAAACCCGAGAATATGCAATGTCTCAGTGTTCTGCTGGAGTGTTTGGCCGCCATCGAGGGCTGGATGGCGAACAACCTCCTTCAGTTAAATGCGGCCAAGACCAAGGTGCTAGTTATTGCCTCTGAGAGTGTCACAGCCAGGGTATTAGAACATCTGGGCCCCCTCAAAATCAATGCCGGCCCTAGTATCAGGAACCTTGGTGTACATTTTGATCCGTCAATGCTCCTGGATACCCACGTGAAGGCTCTGAGTCGTAATTGTTTCTTTCATTTAAGAAACATTGCTAAACTGCGCTCTGTCATCTCGCATTCGGAGCTGGAGATGGCCATACATGCTTTTATCTCCTCCAGGCTTGATTACTGCAACTCGCTGTTCACTTGTTTAAATCAGGCATCCATAAACCGTCTCCAACTGGTCCAGAATGCAGCTGCTAGATTACTCACCAGGTCAAAGAAATTATGTCATATCACACCAATACTTGCCACCCTACATTGGTTACCGGTTCACTTCAGGATCCAATACAAGTTATTACTGTTCACTTTTAAAGCTATCCACGGCTCTGCTCCCAGTTACATCTGTGAACTCATCCACCAACACACCCCCAGTCGCTCTCTGCGGTCAGCTGACCAGGGGCTCCTGGCAGTGCCCTGCACTAAATTAAAAACTAAAGGTGATCGGGCCTTTGCAGCAGTGGCACCGCGCCTCTGGAACTCGCTTCCTCAGGCTCTGAGAGCTGCCCAGTCTGTGGATAGTTTTAGAAAGCTACTTAAAACCCATATGTTCCGGCAAGCTTTCCCAACATAGGCCTGAGGTTACGTCCTCTCCGGGCCTTTTTATGTTTTAGTTTTCATCTGTACAGCTTTATGGTCTGCTCTTTCTTGTTGGTGAAATGCACCTGCACCTATGTCGCACTACCTCCTGCACACTCGCGATGGCATTACTATTTATGATGTTTTGTTTTTGTTGCTTATGTGCGACGTTGTCGATATTGAAATGTTGTTGTTGTCGACGGTCACCTGACTGTCTCGTTTTATCTGTTTTTTATTGTAAAGCACTCTGTGTATTCGTACTGAGAAGAGCGCTATATAAATAAAATTTTACTTACTTACTTACTTACTTGGTCTTCCTTTCCTGGGTCGGTCCTCATGTGTGCCAGTTTTGTTGTAGCGCTTGATGGTTTTTGCGACTCCACTTCGGGACACATTTAAAGTTTTTGCAATTTTCCAGACTGACTGACCTTCATTTCTTAAAGTAATGATGGCCACTCGTTTTTCTTTAGTTAGCTGATTGGTTCTTGCCATAATATGAATTTTAACAGTTGTCCAATAGGGCTGTCGGCTGTGTAGTAACCTGACTTCTGCACAACACAACTGATGGTCCCAACCCCATTGATAAAGCAAGAAATTCCACTAATGAACCCTGATAAGGCACACCTGTGAAGTGAAAACCATTTCAGGTGACTACCTCTTGAAGCTCATGGAGAGAATGCCAAGAGTGTGCAAAGCAGTAATCAGAGCAAAGGGTGGCTATTTTGAAGAAACTAGAATATAAAACATGTTTTCAGTTATTTCACCTTTTTTTGTTAAGTACATAACTCCACATGTGTTCATTCATAGTTTTGATTCCTTCAGTTAGAATCTACAATGTAAATAGTCATGAAAATAAAGAAAACGCATTGAATGAGAAGGTGTGTCCAAACTTTTGGCCTGTACTGTACATGCACACACACATATATGCACATACATACATACATATACACATACATACATACATATACACATACATACATGCATATATGTGCACAGGCATCCATATCATACATTTACTATCCTCACTGTTCCACAGTTTTCCACCAGCAATTGATACACAAAAACCTTTCATGGTGGAATTTCTTTTTAGTATTTTGAAATTAAATTCTCCCCTCAAATTATAACCCCCCTCACGATTATGAAACAAGTTTTGAATGTTTGCTGGTAGCTGATGGTTCTTAGCCTTGTACATAATTATTGCCGTTTGATATGAGATGATGTCAGTGAATTTTAATAATTTAGACTGTAAAAATAGTGGATTTTAGTTCCAGATAGCCAACTTTATGGATGGTCCTTATTGCCCTCTTTTGAAGAATGATAGGTGACTGTAATGAACTTTTATAGTTATTACCCCAAACTTCAGCACAATAATGAAAATATGGCAAGACTAGGGAACAGTATAGAGTGTGGAGTGACTTATAATCCAGAACCTGCTTTGCTTTATTTATGACTGCTATACTTCTAGCTACTTTGTATTTTACATGTGTAATATATGGTTTCCAGCTAATCCTGTCATCTATTGTCACACCCAAGAATTTGTTGTCATGCACCCGATCAATAGCAACTCCATCAATTTCAATCTGCACCTGTGTGCTTAGCCTGAACTTACCAAATAACATAAACTTTGTCTTGCTCACATTTAAAGATAATTTATTACAATCAAACCATAACTTCAGTTTATTTAGTTCTTCATTAATGTCCTCCTGTAATTTATCTATATTATCACCAGAGCAAAAAACATTTGTGTCATCAGCAAAAAGTACCAAGGTCAGCAGCTTTGATACTTCATACTTGTTGCTGGCCATGTCCTCTTTATGGGGTGGCATCCACAGCTCCAGCACAGTTTGATATTTGGGTTTGTTTGTTTCCCATTTCATGCTCTATTTGTGTCGGCGACCACACGTTCTGTCTTAAAGGCTTCTTCTTCTTCTTCTCTTTTTTAGTAAAAGCCTATGTAGCATGCCATTTCCCATACAAATCTGTGGCCATTTCTATGTGCTGTATATAAAACATTTTTGTAATTTCAGTGTACTTTTCTTTCTGTTAACCGTAAATAGCCTTTAATATACATGTCATATGAAGAAGTTGCCCTCATGTTTGTATAAGGTAGAAGATACTTCTTATAATAAAGAACAAACGTTTAAATGCTTACTGAAATAAAGCTCCGATCTTGTAAATAAATAATAAAAAAAAGGCTTCTTCTGCAAGCAGCCTAGTCTTCCGGCAGTCCCCCTCGGCAGCACTTCATGTTTTTAAAAATCACCTGTCTGGCCTTCCAGATTCTGATTTGGAACTGTGCTGCTGATCCCGATGCCCGCAGCATGACGGGACACCACCAGTAGGTAAGATATGTATAGTTAGTTATACTCTGTTTTATTTGAATGTGTGGGCATTTAAAGTGACCAATAAAGGATATTCTATGGATATTATGCACAAACAACAATATCTCCGTTGTGTAGTGGTTATCCACCCTGATGGGAAATGCAGCCCTGAGGATCCATCAGCAGCATCCTTGGTGAGATGTCCTGATACTCCAATAAACTTACCCCCTAACCCTTTCCTTGAAACATTTGTGTTTGTGGTGTGTTAGCAGGTGTTCAAAGGGAGGTTGTTTGGCGCCAAGGAGGTGACAGAAGACTTGAAGAACCATATTCACTGATTTACAGATGCCATCCTCATCCTCATCATGAGTCTGTAAATCTGTAAATCGACCACCTCCACCTCAATAGTCCTCCATGTTGTTTTTTAAAAAATAAAATAAATTAAAAAAAAAAGACCCTCCACATGGACTCTGCCTTGACGTGGCGTGGGGGCTTACGTGCCTCGGTGATCACTGGGGCACAACCAAAGAGTCCACAACACTGTGACACCAAGCACCACATACTTGCTTTCTTCAATTTTTGGTGAAATCTCCCCTTTGCAGCAAGGACAAGCTTTTCCTTCTGTCACAGGGCTCTAGTTTCGCAGACCTGGCGAGGCACGGGCGCAGCGCAGCTATGCTGCGCCAACTGGGTGTAGCCAAGTGGATTTTGCAAGTTTGGCACGCCGTGCGCCTTGGCACAACTACTGCACCGTTCCTCCTTCCGGCGAAGGGAGGAGAGAAGGCGTGGTGTGGGTTTGACACAGCCGATTCACTTAAAACCAATCAAATGAGCCCCTGTCCTCGCCTTTAAAATGCGCTGCGTGAAGACGTAATGAACGTTCACACAGTTGGCATGGACGAAGAGAGCAGCAGCAACCCACACTCAGGTCAGTGAGGCCAGTCTTGGCTGCTGCAATGTTGCTGGAGCTACCTGCCATCCATCCATCCATCCATCCATCCATCCATGCATCCATGCATCTATCCTTAAATTCGTCTTCCTCAGTCCCCTGTCTTTCCATTACTGCCTCACATCTCTCTTTTTCCAGCTCTGTCACCGTCTGTTAAAGTTTTTACGAGATTTTTACGAGCAAATATAAATTTTACTGTGAAGCCCCCATTTTTAATGAATGTTTTTTCCTCAAAGGATAATACTCGCCATTTTCATATAAATAGCCTACATGTATGTTTTACAACTTTGGACTCCATCACTTACTGATGCAACGACACACTAGAGATTAAAACAAAATCCGGTTCATGAAAGCTTTTACATTTGCTGTTCTAAACGCCCAGAGTCTGGCAAGGAACCGATGCATTTTACATTTTCAATATGTATGGAATCAGGGTTTCCCCTAGAAAAAAAATTGGCACCAGACAACGTGACCGGCAGGTTTTAAATTTACCGGACAAATGTTTGAAATTCCGGTCAAATATTATCTGAATTTACTGAGCTTAAAATTATATGCAGGCTATATAAGAATGATATCAAGGCATGTCAATTTATAGCGTAATCTTTTTATTAAAAAGTTATCTGTATAAAATTAAATGAGTGCCGTCCATTGACTCACATGCGTAACTTCTAAAATAAATAAATAAATAAATATTGCACAAGCCTGTGCTAACATGAACATTGCATACAATTGCAACTACAATTTGCAAACAAAAAACGGGCTCATATCATTTTAATAACGCGGTGTGCTGCCAACTTGAAATCAAATAGATGCAATAAAAACTTAATTCAGCAGCTGAACTAAAATCTAAAGTCTCAAGTGTCTCTCCACAACTTGAAATGCGCATCAGTCTTGTGACCTTGTTCTCCCCCAGGCGACTTCGCTGCTGTTTTGATCCGGTTCTGCAGAAAAAGAAAAAAAAAACCTCTCTCTCTTTCTCTGGTACACCAGAGACAGGGATCACACAGTCTTTTTTTTTTTTTTTAATTATAAATAAAATTACGTGGAAATTGACTGTTTTAATAAAATTCAAATTGTGAATATTTTCACCGGACATTTAAAAATTACTGGACTTTGGCAGATTTTACCAGTCATAGTCCGGTGATTACCGGATAACGAAAACCCAGAGTGGAATATTTATATATATGGAAGAAAAACTGTGTAGTTAACAGGGGCAGCGCCAGACACCATGACTGGAAAAAAGACATCACCATACTGGACACATTGTTTGACTGACAGGTGATCAGGTTGGGTTTCCATTACGCTGCCAAACGGTGCCAATCTCCTTTGATCTGACATCAGATGTGACGGGACAGTCAATATGGAGATACATTTATGTGCTGATTGAGATAGTAGCATTGAATAGTGTTTTTTGTGGGTATTTATTGCATTGTTAATGTGCCTGACAATCTGTGAGGTTTGGTGACGTGTGCGCACTGCCCGCCTGTCAGCCAAACTTCCACTGCGCCGGCCACGCTGCGCCTTGCGCTGAAAGTAGACGTGGTTTCAGATGGCGAGCTTTTGGCGCACCTCGGTGAAGCCTTTTGGCAGGAAACTGTCACTGCGCCAAGCTGAATCTGTCCACACCTCCCCCTGCTACGCCGCCACTCCCATGTCGGCGCACCTCGGTCTGCGAAACTTGGAAACTGTCCGCCTCTCGCGTTGCGCTGGTCGAAACTAGCTCTGCGTGGGGTTCGCCTCACTGCCCCACCCTGTGCTGCGCCGGGAAACTAGAGCCCACAGACTGAGAGCTCACTGTGCAGCAGCTCGTGTGGTCAACATTTGCCTTAGTGGAGGACATTCGCCAGGTCAGTCATTTGCCATATGTTGTACATGATATTTAATGCTAGCAAGGTCTCATGTCAATGAGCCTTGGCTCAGTGGAAATGCTGAATTCTGACCTTTCCAGAAACACCAAGCTTGTTTATTTCTGACTTTCTGGGCCCAAACCTCACCTGGGAGAGCTGACTCAATTCTCGAACATTTCAGTAATGCTTCCTGTGTTATTTGCCCTGTTGCTACTTCAAATGAAACTTGTCATAAAGCAAATTAAAGGTTAAAGGAATAAATGTTTATGTAGACTTTTTTTTTAAAACTTAATTGTGTTTTAATATGCAATACAATGTTTAGATAGTAACATAAACTTACTGTCTTGTTGTCAGTGATGCCACACCCTAATTCTTTCTTCCGGCCTGCGCCTCGGCTGTACTTCTTGTGGGGCCTTGACGAGGAGGATGAGGCTGATGATGTTGAGGAGAAGGAGGAGAAGGAGGAGGAGGACAAGGCCCCACCAGCCTGGTCCCCATCACCGGTCCCTGAAGCTGAGCTGCCTCTAGAAGAGGACCAGGTCCATCTGGACCCTGCCCCAGCCCTGGTTGCTGATGGAGGAGGGTCCGGTCTGCCGGGCACTGGACCCGGCACGCCTTCGTACTCTGGACCGGGGATGCCAATCACTTTAAATGATTTTTTTTGTTAAAAATGTTCAAAGTTTGGAAAATATTTCATGCTCAATGTTTAAAAATGTTAAATCATGTTCAAGTTTTTTAAAAAAAAGCATTAAAAATGAAATGTAAAGTCCCCTCATTCCTGTAAGATGTCTTCAGAGAGGCAGCCAGAGTCTGACAGAGAGCTGGGTAGAGGTGCAATTTGTTAGAAACAGCAGAATTGCATTATGGCATTTAATTATTCTTTGAGGAAAATAAGAGCTTTCAGTTGTAACTTCCAGAACAAAACAACTTATGCAGTACTGCAGTGTTTCCAGTTTTCTTTTCCCACAACACTTTCCTGCAGATGTTTCACAATAAAAGCATTATTAAGAAATGAATGGTGTATGCCCACTGAAACGCTAGAGGGCTCATAATTTGAAAAGGATGCAGATCATGTTAAGTTTATATTAACAGTGTCATGCAGTTACTTTAACAATGCATCTCTGATTAAAATAAAATTAATTAGGGCCTGCTCACATTAGGGCCGTTTGTTCTGTATCCTGCTAAAGCAAAAATGCCCCCCTCCCCAGTCCCTGGCTGGCCTGCACTCACATTACATAAAGCCCAAATGCGCCCAAGCGCGATTGCCGATTGCGCGATTACGTACGTGATCACGTTGAAATATGACAACAGGTATGGTCCGACGTCATCATAAATCAATATAGTTCAAATACATTTATCATGTCTTCCTTTTAACTAAAAGACATTTTTGTTCCTTTTAATAAAACATGGGATGTTTATTTACCTTGACAGTTTCGGAGGTAACTTCCTCCTTCTTCAGAAAGGTCCAACTGACAGCCGGAGCGGCACCTGGCAGAACCGGCAGAACCTGACTGGGTGCCGCGGCCGGTGCCGTCCGGCATCAGGTCTGCTGGATCTCCACGCACACAGACTGCTGTACTTTCATTATAAACCGACTTTTGTTTATATGCGGTTGCAGCAGCACAACAGACAGTGACACAGACAACATGGTTGATTATTGATTGCGCAACGCGGCCATTCGCCGGTAATCGCACCGCGCGCATTAAACAATTTTGCAGAGGCAGGAGGAAAGTTGCATGATTTACGTCGTATCAACGTTGGCGCGCTGCGTGCGTGACCGTGCATGTGCTCGTGTATGCGCCCGTACCGTGCTGAAGCACACCCCTTCCAACCGTGCCAGAGGGGAAGTGTACTGTATTCAAGCACGGAAGGGAGCGCTCACACTAGTCAAATAATCCGGATTTTAGGGGCAAACGTGCCTGGGCGCTCCTTACACTTGTGAAACAGATGGAATTAGAGAAAAAAAAGTCCTTTTACCCTCTCTAGTTTAGGTAGATAAAGGTCTCAGTCACATTTGAGTAAAATAATCTTATTTCTATAAATGTCATAGAATCTTTTTAAAAAGATTTTATTTTCACGGACCCCTTGCAATTACACCACGGACCACTAGGGGTCCGCGGACCCCCGGTTGAGAAACACTGTTCTAAATCACTGATTCTTGAGAATTTGGATAAACGTCCCACTAAGAAAAATGCTATTTCTGCTGGAAATTTACAACATTTTAATGAATAAAAAGAATCAAGGGCATAATCAGGGGGTCCATTTGTAAGGTTCTTTTATAGGTTTATTTTTAATTTGTATGAATTTAATGATTATTGTCATGGTTTTGTGTTTCTTGTGTTTTTTTTTTTGGTCTTGTATCTGTTTCCTGAGTTTCTTTTGCCTAGTTCCTTTCAGTGGTTTCACCTGTGTCTTGTTTGCCCCTCCCAGTGCCACACCTGTCCTGTGTCTGTTAATCATCCCTGATTGTTCTGATCCCTCCAGTGTTTAACCTCAGCCTCTCCTCTGTGTTCTCCTGTCATGTGCTCCAGCCCCTTCCCCAGGTGTGTCTTGTTTTATCATTAGTTCTTGTGTATTTAAGTCCTGTCTTGAGTTCTGTTCCTTGTTGGTTCATTGTTCTGTTCTGAGTTCTGTTACGTTCTGCTTTCTGCCGGAGTTTCTTGTGTTTCCTGTTTATTAAATTTTGTTTTTTCATTGAGCATTTTTTTGCCTGCAGCTCCTGCTTTTGGGTCCTCCACCTTCCAGCCCCGTGACAATTATATGTTGACCCATGGCCTACAAAACCAGTTGTCCTCGGATAGGAGATAATCATTTCAACTTGATTAAAACAACAAAAAGTAATAATTTCATTGAATAATATCTATACCACATGAAAGAGTACATCATAATATGTATTAAAAACTACAAACGATGGGTTTTGAACAATATTTACTATTATTTTGTGGTTGCTCAAAATGTGTCCCACATATTCGTCACCACCGTCAGATATTTATTTAAAAAATAATAATAAAAAAACTACAAGGTCAGTTACATTCCTGAGGAGCCCTTTTCAAACCTTCAGCTCTACTGCATGCTTCAAGACCGCTCAGGCTCCTGGAAGTTTGCTATTTTCTCTTAAATCTCTTCATATTTTTGGACACTGCTACTGTCACAACCATAACATGTCAACACCGTCACTTCTGTATAAAAAATATTATATTAGATTATGGAATAAATGTATACTTTTTAAGAAGAGGTCTGATGCAGGTAGCAACAGGGGGAAACAAGCTGGCTAATGTGAACAACTCATGCTGATCATGTGAAAGAGCAGGTTTTTGTCACCACCGTCAGACGTCACCACCGTCAGGTTTTCTGTGTGACGGTGATGACTGAAGTCTGAAAAATGCTTATAACAGAGCTCAGGATTCTTATTTTTTGTACCAAATAGTGAAATAAAGTTGTTAAGCAAGAAGCCATTGACTTGAGTGGTATAAATTTTGGAAATGTATGTTTTAATGAGGCGACTGTCACCACCGTCAGATTAGTGTCACCACCGTCAGAGGCAGTTATATTGGTTTTAAATGAATATGCTTACAATATGTTTCTTTGGTGCTGTTGAGTTATTAAAGTAATAGTCTCTTTAATACAAAAATATGTATTTCAAATTAAAAGAAAACATTACGGTGATGGTGTTGACAAAAACAAAGAAGCCTAATAACTGGAAAAACCTATTTTATGAAAAAAATGCAAAATGAGGAGGTTGCACCGGTACATTGCTGAACAGCCAAGACCTTGGCCTATAATGATATACCTTCAGATTTTGTAATTTAACGCACTTTTTTTTTTCAAAATTAAAACCTGTTTTATCCAAATTCCCAAGAATCAGTGACATGTAATTCACAGCTTTACATTGTAAAAACTGTATGATTTGTGATTGTCTGTACTGCAGACAATGAAGTCATGGTGCTTTAACTTGAACCTGTGTGCACAGTAAAGCTGTCAATTACATGTAGAACATGTCAGCAGGACAGAGCAGCTCTCTGTCAGACTCTGGCTGCCTCTCTGAGGACATCTGACAGACATGCTGAGGATTTGCCCCCGATCCCCACGTCTGCTGCAGGACATCAGAGCAGCAGAGTTTTAGAGGTTTCAGGCATGAAGAAGTAGCTCTGTGTGTGTGTGTGTGTGTGTGTGTGTGTGTGTGTGTGTGTGTGTGTGTGTGTGTGTGTGTGTGTGTGTTATTTACTTTAACTAATGTGATATTTTCACTGAAGGGCTCTTATTAGTGTTGGGCTCTTTGTAAAGTCTGAAATAAATAAATCATTTTACTACAAACAGGTGTGCAGTTTATGTGAGCAGAAAGACATGCAAGAACATTATTTTACAGAGGAAAATTTTACACCCGTCTTGCCAACCAAACTCGTAAATGTGACAGGGTAGGGCCAAACCACTGCAACAAATGTGAAGTGAATAAAAGCTTTGTGTGAGCCTTGCCTTTGTGATGAGTAGATTCTCCTCCCCAGTCTCTAGTTTAGCCACACCCTGCAATCACTGATTGTCTGCAGGTGAGCCCAATCCATCCAAGCTCTCAAAGGTGGCTGTGAGCAGCCAGCAGCAGGGTTTGCCTCAATAGCTATGTTTACATGGACACAAATAATCGGAATAAAGGCCAAATCAGGTTAAAAATGCTTCATGTAAACACGTCAATCGGAAGATTGTGATCCGATACGGTCCATTCGGAAAGAAATTTCATTCTGAAAGAGAGAGGTGGTTTATGCTGATCATTATTCCGAACGGCGTCCATGTACACATCCATTCGGATCCTGTCTTCCTGGCTGGGGTAAAATTATCTCCACTGCGCATGTGTGTTATGTCAGCGTGATGCGTTTCCGCCTTTGCGGCAGCCGGTCGTTTTTCGACAAGCAGCAAACGGTCCAAAAGGTCCATATTAAAAAAAAAAAACCTACATAAACAGACACTGTGCCAGAGGGGAGGAGAATAAAATGTGAGAGGCACAAAGAGTGAACGAGCTGAGGACGTGCAGACAACGCGGCGTTTGTTTACAACACAGGCGGAAGTACAGCTTCTTCTTCTACTACTATTTCCAGAAAATTAGACGACTCCGCGCATGCCCAAATGATTTATTGTGATCAAACGCTTGGTGCATGTATACGCACGTCATGATCGGATCATTTTATTTAGTGTACATGTAAACAGTGGATTTGGAATTTCCGATCAACCAAGGTTTAGATCGGATTGGAGAAATTTTGCGCATGTAAACATAGCTACTGACTCCACACTTGAGGGACACAGATTCCAACTGAGGTACACATTTGTGTGGCTTGTGTGATTGTGTTGTTGGGGGCTTGCCTTAATGCATCCATCATCTATGCAGGTGGTTGCAGGAATGGGAGCTGCTTGACAGCATAGGTGTGTGCCAGATCCCCCCTTGGATAAATGGTTTGGTCATAAATGAAGTCACGGTGCTTTATGGTTTTGTGGTTGCCATGGCGGCGCGTATAGACGCAACGGCTACAGCTCTCCACTCTCGGTGCCGTATTATATGTTTTTGTATGTGTGAACGGTTGTGTTTTTAGCTTAAAACACCACCTTATGTTGGGCAATGTACGCGTACAGTCGTCAGCACCTTTTGAGCTTGGGATTGTGCTGCGAGGTACCTTTTTCACTGGACTTTCATCGCTACCAGGACATTCCGGAGGACACCGTTAGAACACCGGGGTCTCCGCGGATAGTTCTTCCCAGTGACAAGTCCAGGAGGAAACGTAAACAAGCAAAGGAAACAACAGTTATCAGGACCTTTTGAGTTTGGGATTGCGCTGCGGGATGCCAATTTCACCGGACTTTCATCGCTGCCAGGACATTCCGGAGGACGCCAAGGCTGCAGGGCCGGTGCGTTGACACGGCTGAAAGGACAGCCCTTTGGGCCGCCGCCTCCCAGCTTTTTCCAGCGCCAGGTCCATGGCGAACACGGGATGACGAACTGTGCTTGCACATCCAACAAGTGTTTCTGTGACTGTTGCATTTTTTCTGATATCAGAGACATGGCTGCAGCCATCTATTACTGGACTTGGCTATTCAACTAGCAGAATGCACGATGCTTTCTATTCTCCCCTGCACCGAAAGGACTGAGCCCTAATTTCGTTGCATTATTATACGTATATTATTGTGTAACGACAATAAATATCTATCTATCTATCTAAAACTTGCAGCCCCCAGGTATGTTTAAGTTATTTTTGTTATGTTTTGTTTAATACTTTTACATTTGATATTTTAATTATTACAATTGTGTTTATTGGAACAGGGAAAGGATGCCGGCCATGATTTAGTTGTTGCTGTTTCAAAGGAGCGCTGGCCACTGCTGTTTTTGCCCCTCCACAGAATTTTGTGTATGGTTACGGTGTTTATTGTGGATTAATTTTTGATATTTGCTTCTGTCAATTTATTGGTTTTGTTTGTTGTTTTTGTTTTTGTTTTATAAAAAAAAAACTTTGTGGGGTTTTGTTAGTGTCAGTACAGGTGGGCTGTCATATGCTTGCAGGTAGTGGGTCACTGGGTGGAGGGTCTCTGTCTCCCTTTTTTTTGGTCTATTTGCATGTTTGAGTGTTGTGTATTTTAATTTTTGCGTTCTTTTGTTTTGCAGTGAGGGTGTGATCTCCTTCCCTCTCCCGTACCTGGTGGTGGTGGTGACTCCTCCTCTCCCTCACTCCCCACTCCTATAGGCTCCTTGTTAATTCCCCCCTTCCTGTACTGGTACTCCTTTACCTGTAGCTTTACCTTTTTAGCACAGTATAAATATATACATATATTTTTGATAAATTGTATATTTTTAAATAGATTTAGTCTTGTGAATTCTTGAAATCTAAAAGTACACTGGTAGATAAATAAAATCAAGGTCAAAACTGGAAACTCACGTCTCTGCTTCCCTTTTTTCCTTTGTACTATAAGAACCTGTGAAAGGGTGTATTCTCTAGGTGAAAGTCCTAGAGTGGCATTGTCACCTTTGTCGTCAGGGCTTACAGTTGCCCCTGTCACACCTTAATACCTTAATGAGAATACAACTACAAAGTGTGCACCCTTGATCACACTACTGAAATGAGGAAGGAGCTTTTTTAATTACTTAATTACTTACTGTGTGTGTGTGTGTGTGTGTGTGTGTGTGTGTTTCCTTTCAGAGCTTGGCTCTTGTGTGTTAAAACATCAAATAATTGGACAAGACATACAAAATTTATTTATTTATTTATTTTCTTGCCAATAATTGTGCCCTGTTGAGAGCAGAAACTAAAACTGTGATCTGACTCAGTTATCTCCCTCCAGCCCCAGGATCTTCCTGTAGCCTCCACGAGAGAGGACTCTCAGCAGTGTCTGGGCTGTGACACACACCATGTCCTGGAGAAAAATCACATGCAATCAAAATCTGCAATTCTAAAACCTTAGTTGGGGCAAATGCAAGACAATAAATACTTACACCACTAAATTTGTTTCCAATTTTCACAATAAAACAGACCATACAAATGAGCATAATGAAAACTGCTGTCTTATTAAAAGCATTGCTCTGCATGGCTTGGGTCACAAGATCATTAGCCAGTAACAGATTTTCAGTTGTTTCTTGTTTTTCTCATTTGGTGTATTTCTGGTTGAAACAGATTGCTGAGGTTGGAGATAAGGGGGTTCTAGTTCAAAAAGTTTTTTCATAAAATCTTAATCTGAACTTTCAACGTGGAGGAGCAGTGACTCTACTCCAATCCCTGTGTGCCCCCTATCCCTGAGGCTAAACCTAACTCCAATTCCTTCAAGGAGGAATTCATTGATCCATTATCATTTGTGACTCGTTCTGAATGCTTTGGATCCATTGAAAAATGCATGATGGCCTATTTAAGACCAATGCTAGTTTTTGTAGGTCCTGAAAGTTCAGACGTATCAGGATGTCCACCTGACCGACACAATGAATTCATTCACCCTGAATCCCATGCAATAAAAGGATGAAAACAGATTTTACCTGCTACTCCTACCTAGGATTAAGAAGAAGTCAGCAGGTGGCCAAGCCTTTTCCTATCGTGCCCCGCTGCTATGGAATAACCTCCCTGCTGACGTCAGGCAATCTGAATCTGTTGATTCTTTTAAATCTAGATTAAAAACTCATCTCTTCAGCCTAACTTATGGCTGACAGTTAGTGGTACGGTGGGCTGGTTCTCTGTCTCAGTGAAGTAACCCAAGCACTCACCTGCCGACGAGATTATTGCCCTCACGGAGCTAATTATCAATTAGTCTTCTGCAGATAATTAATGTTCCACCTTTGTCTCTGTGTGAGTGTGTGTGAATGGTTGATGTGTGTTTGTCCGAGTGCGTGCTCTGTCTACTTCAGATCCAGGTCGTCGTGGTGTAGGTGGCTGTGTGGCCCGGGTCCCTGGCTGCTCTGGTGCATCCAGCTTGCCTTGGCGTCATCATCCCTCATCCGCCACCTATCTATCCTCATACATTTTATTGTTTGTTATCTGTGTTTACAACATCTATTGCACGTCTGTCCGTCCTGGGGAGGGATCCCTCCTCTGTTGCTCCCCTGAGATTTCTTCCTATTTTTCTCCCTGTTAAAGGGGTTTTTTAGGGAGTTGTTCCTCATCCGATGTGAGGGTCTAAGGACAGAGGATGTTGTAATTTCCGTAAAGCCCTTTGAGACAAATTCGTAATTTGTGATTCTGGGCTATACAAATAAATAAAAGTGAATTGAATTGAAAATTGAATCCCCAATGCTCTTCGAAATATACCCCATCGTAGTCGCTGCCATCCTTCGGGGACATGAATGGCTTTACAAGTCTATCCTCCTCTACTCCGATAACCTGGCATTCATTACATCATCAACAAAGGTTGTTCCAATTCCTTATCCATCATGCCGTTCATGCGTCGTCTAAGCTGGCACTCCGTCACTCACCAGTACATCCTCCGAGCTGCTCACGTCTCTGGTCACATCAATGCCATTGCACATTCGCTCCCACTTCTCGTTCAAGAAGTTCAGAAGCTTGACCCCCTATGCGGTCAACTACCCAACAACGGTCCCTCCATATTCGGCTCCAACGTTCAATTGTAGACTGCGCCTTAATACTGCTGATCATCTAATCCAACTCCACTCAATTCCGTCTCAAGTAATGTGTAGTGCTGGCTTGCAGCATCTCCTGTGTTTGTTTTTGTCCCTGTTTTTTCCCTCGTCTCCAGCAGGGGGGTTCCGGAGCAGGCAGCAGCATCAGCAGCTGACAGCTTCACAGCTGCATCCCATTTGCCAATCACCACAGCTTTAAAATCCCGGCTCACTTCCCACTCATCGCTAGATCGTTGACGTTAACCCTGCGAAGACCTGCCTGCTCGCTGCCTCACCGGACCCACACCTGCCTTGTCTCCCTGCCACTCCTGCCACCTGCCCTTCCTGCCATCTTCATATCCAGCCACCTGTTCATTGCCTCCCGGCTCCATCCTCCTTCACCATACTCACCTGCCTTACAATAAACAATCTTAACCGCTGCCTTGCCTCCGTCTGCATTTTGGTCCATTCCCTGTAGTTACTCCTAACATAATGAAGCTTTTTGGGGGTTCGTCGTGCCCAGGAGCTACGGTGGATTTCCTAAGAAGCTTCCCCACACGCAGCCGCACTACAAGACTATCAATCAAGTTCAATTCACTTCACAATAAATCATTCAAACGTATCTTGTTGTTGGTGTGGTCCTTGCTCGTGAATTTGTGATTAAATACAATCTCTGTACATCTAGCACATGTGATGTCTCACACGTCCTAGGTTGTGTTTTTCTGTTTATCTTGTTTCTTTTTACTTACCTGTCCTCTTGTTTTATTTTGGCACTCACCTGTCTTGTCATTTCAGAAACTTCATCTCCTGCCCTAGTGTCTCCTGCCTCTGATTACCAGCCCTTTCAGCTACCAATGAATGAGCAGTAGTATGCATGTGATAACATAGATTGAAAAATAAGCCGAAGTGATACCTCTTCTCTGAATAGACAAGCTAAACCAGTGTGCTGCTGTTAGCCAGTGACTTCAGACTTCAGACAGCGCCACACACACGCACTCCGGCATGAGCACACAGCAGCGCAGGAGGAGAAAAACTAACAGGCATCCAATTAATGCACTTTCTGGATTGTAATTTAAAAGTCTATGATGAAAAATATGACTGATATCGATTTACAGTCCGGGCCAGCGTTGCGTTCAAGTGCAACTCCAAAAAGGAGGACAAATAAGTGTCCGGCTTGAGGCTGCGCCGGACGCCGGACAAGGCATTTAAATTCCGGCCTGTCCGGCCTAAATCCAGACGTTTGGCCACCCTACTCTCCCCTTGTGTGTATTTAGTCCCTGCCTTCCCTTCCCTCTGTGCCAGATTGTCTTTGTCTTTCAAGTCAAGCTTTCCAGCGATCCTTTCTAGTGTATTCTTCAGTGTTTTGACCTCTGCCTGTTTTTTGGACCTGCTTTTGCCTGCACCGTATTGGTACTGTTCGCCTCCTCTTTTTGTTATTAAAGGTGTTTTTTGAGCTTGAGATCTGTGTTGTGCGTTTGGGTCCTGACTCTCTGGTTGTCTCAGCACATTGAAATACAGAAGGTCACAAGTAGTGTTTTCAGATCGAATTTGGCACAAGATTCTACATTTGTTTGATTAAAATTGGTCTTTTTATATACATGTAGAACATGTCAGCAGTACAGAGCAGCTCTCAGTCAAACTCTGGCTTCCTCTCTAAAGACATCTTACAGACATGCTGATGTTCCAACCCCCGCCCCCCTCATTTCCCCATCCAACATGTGTGTGTGTGTGTGTGTTTGATGTGTGTGTGTGTGTGTGTGTGTGTGTGTGTGTGTTTGGTGTGTGTGTGTGTGTGGTGTGTGTGTGTGTGTGTGTGTGTGTGTGTGTGTGTGTGTGTGTGTGTGTGTGTGTGTGTGTGTGTGTGTGTGTGTGTGTGTTATTTACTATAACTAATGTGATATTTTCACTTAAGGGCTCTTATTAATTGTGGGTTCTTTGTCAGGTCTGATACAAATTATTACATTGATTTAAAGGGAGTCAGTGACCTCCATGTACTTTTTCTCTGTGATTATACACAAGTTCAGTGCAATGACTCTTTTAGCACATTTAGCATAGTAAAAGACAGACAAAACGTCACAAGGTCACTGTAAAGTCTGTGTGTAGTTAGGAGTAAGGGGACTTTATTGTCTGCAGTACAGAAAATCACAAATCATACAGTTTTTACAATGTCTGTGGCATGACACAATTCACAATCTGTTTATACAAGTGTACACATGAAGAGGGGAAACCTCCTCAAATGTAAAGTGGCAGTGCTTTAACTTGAACCTGTGCACAGTAAAGCTGTCAATTACATGTCGAACATGTCAGCAGGACAGAGCAGCTCTCTGAAGACATCTTACAGTCATGCTGATGATTTGCCCCCCGATCCCCACGTCTTCAGCAGGACATCAGAGCAGCAAAGAGTTTTAGACGTTTCAGGCAGTGGCCAGTGTCTGGACTGCACACAGGCTGTAACACAGCAGGGAGAACACTGACTGCATTTATAGTATTTGTGGAAGCCATAACGGGCTTACTGAGCCTTTTTGATTTATTTTTTTTAACCTTTTCAACACAATAAGATTCACAGTCACACATCAGAGTCAGGCATCACATTGGGTGACTCTGCCGTTGCACTGAGAAGAAAAATGCACCAGTCAAGGTGACTTTTGTCATATTTTGAAGACTGAACGGTCCAAAATTATGAATGCACACAAGTTAATGTTTAACTCCCTGGCGGTACACAAGATCCACACTCAGGCATCACATTGGGTGACTCTGCCGTTGCACTGAAAAGAAAAATGCACCAGTCAAGGTGACTTTTGTCATATTTTGAAGACTGAACGGTCCAAAATTATGAATGCGCACAAGTTAATGTTTAACTCCCTGGCGGTACACAAGATCCACACTCAGGCATCACATTGGGTGACTCTGCCGTTACCGTGAGAAGAAAAATGCACCAGTCAAGGTGACTTTTGTCATATTTTGAAGACTGAACGGTCCAAAATTATGAATGCGCACAAGTTAATGTTTAACTCCCTGGCGGTACACAAGATCCACACTCAGGCATCACATTGGGTGACTCTGCCGTTACCGTGAGAAGAAAAATGCACCAGTCAAGGTGACTTTTGTCATATTTTGAAGACTGAACGGTCCAAAATTATGAATGTGTACAAGTTAATGTTTAACTCCCTGGCGGTACATCATATTCACAGCTGCACATCACCTTTGGTGAAGGGAAAGAGGTGAGAGAAAATGAAGTCAAACAGTTCATGTGACTTTTGTCATATTTGTGGGGTTGGATGCTCATGCATGCCAGAAATATGAAAAGTTGCAGCGGCGCAGGGAGACAAAAGGGCAAAACAGCACAGCCCCACTATGTTCACCGATAGTGATGAAAGGGAAATTATGATTTTGTGAATATTGCGGAGAATGCAGGGTTGAGCAGCAATTGGTGAGCTTAAAACTGTGACAAGTGAGGAGGACGCAGCGCTTTTCGTTGCAGCAGCCACGGAGGGCAGGGCAAGGCCACGCCTCCCCTTCACCAAATGCGGTGCGGGCTGCTAAGAAAGGCATGATAAAAATGAGTACGATAACGTGAATTTTTGCCACGGCCAAAGGTTGAAGGGTCGGCGACACCAAAAGCCGCGTTTTTTCCTTTTAACCCTCGCGCCCGGCGGCCGCAGCGCGTCAGGCCGTGGATCCTGCACCGCATGTGGTGAAGGCGGCGGACGGGCGGCAAAGCGCCCCAAAATGCGCCAAAATGGGATTAAACACAAGTTCAGTGCAATGACTCTCTGCACATGTAGCACAGTAAAATACAAACAAAAGGTCACAAGGTCACTGTAACGTCTGTGTGTATTGAGTAGAAAAGGGACTTTCCATTTGAGGAGGTTTCCCCTCTTTATGTGTACACTTGTATAAACAGATTGTGAATTGTGTCATGCCAGACAAAAGGTCACAAGGCCACTGCAAAGTCCCAACCCCTCACGTCTGCTGCAGGACATCAGAGCAGCAGAGAGTTTTTTGTGGTGTCATGTGCCACCTAGTGGTCAGTGTCTAGATAGCACATTGACTGGTCATATCCTGATTTCTGGAGGCCAAATATTCTCACCCAAGGGTTTTCAGTATAAAAAGATTGTGAATTGTGATATGTCACAGACATGGTAAAAACTGTATGATTTGTGATTGTCTGTACTGCAGACAATGAAATCATGGTGCTTTAACTTGAACCTGTGTGCACAGTAAAGCTGTCAATTACATGTCGAACATGTCAGCAGGACAGAGCAGCTCTCTGAAGACATCTTACAGTCATGCTGATGATTTGCCCCCCGATCCCCACGTCTTCAGCAGGACATCAGAGCAGCAAAGAGTTTTAGACGTTTCAGGCAGTGGCCAGTGTCTGGACTGCACACAGGCTGTAACACAGCAGGGAGAACACTGACTGCATTTATAGTATTTGTGGAAGCCATAACGGGCTTACTGAGCCTTTTTTATTTATTTTTTTTAACCTTTTCAACACAATAAGATTCACAGTCACACATCAGAGTCAGGCATCACATTGGGTGACTCTGCCGTTGCACTGAGAAGAAAAATGCACCAGTCAAGGTGACTTTTGTCATATTTTGAAGACTGAACGGTCCAAAATTATGAATGCGCACAAGTTAATGTTTAACTCCCTGGCGGTACACAAGATCCACACTCAGGCATCACATTGGGTGACTCTGCCGTTGCACTGAGAAGAAAAATGCACCAGTCAAGGTGACTTTTGTCATATTTTGAAGACTGAACGGTCCAAAATTATGAATGCGCACAAGTTAATGTTTAACTCCCTGGCGGTACATCATATTCACAGCTGCACATCACCTTTGGTGAAGGGAAAGAGGTGAGAGAAAATGAAGTCAAACAGTTCATGTGACTTTTGTCATATTTGTGGGGTTGGATGCTCATGCATGCCAGAAATATGAAAGGTTGCAGCGGCGCAGGGAGACAAAAGGGCAAAACAGCACAGCCCCACTATGTTCACCGATAGTGATGAAAGGGAAATTATGATTTTGTGAATATTGCGGAGAATGCAGTGTGGAGCAGCAATTGGTGAGCTTAAAACTGTGACAAGTGAGGAGGACGCAGCGCTTTTCGTTGCAGCAGCCACGGAGGGCAGGGCAAGGCCACGCCTCCCCTTCACCAAATGCGGTGCGGGCTGCTAAGAAAGGCATGTTCAAAATGAGTACGATAACGTGAATTTTTGCGACGGCCAAAGGTTGAAGGGTCGGCGACACCAAAAGCCGCGTTTTTTCCTTTGAACCCTCGCGCCCGGCGGCCGCAGCGCGTCAGGCCGTGGATCCTGCACCGCATGTGGTGAAGGCGGCGGACGGGCGGCAAAGCGCCCCAAAATGCGCCAAAATGGGATTAAACACAAGTTCAGTGCAATGACTCTCTGCACATGTAGCACAGTAAAATACAAACAAAAGGTCACAAGGTCACTGTAACGTCTGTGTGTATTGAGTAGAAAAGGGACTTTCCATTTGAGGAGGTTTCCCCTCTTTATGTGTACACTTGTATAAACAGATTGTGAATTGTGTCATGCCAGACAAAAGGTCACAAGGCCACTGCAAAGTCCCAACCCCCCACGTCTGCTGCAGGACATCAGAGCAGCAGAGAGTTTTTTGTGGTGTCATGTGCCACCTAGTGGTCAGTGTCTAGATAGCACATTGACTGGTCATATCCTGATTTCTGGAGGCCAAATATTCTCACCCAAGGGTTTTCAGTAGAAAAAGATTGTGAATTGTGATATGTCACAGACATTGTAAAAAACTGTATGATTTGTGATTGTCTGCACTGCAGACAATGAAATCATGGTGCTTTAACTTGAACCTGTGTGCACAGTAAAGCTGTCAATTACATGTCGAACATGTCAGCAGGACAGAGCAGCTCTCTGAAGACATCTTACAGTCATGCTGATGATTTGCCCCCGATCCCCACGTCTTCAGCAGGACATCAGAGCAGCAAAGAGTTTTAGACGTTTCAGGCAGTGGCCAGTGTCTGGACTGCACACAGGCTGTAACACAGCAGGGAGAACACTGACTGCATTTATAGTATTTGTGGAAGCCATAACGGGCTTACTGAGCCTTTTTTATTTTATTTTTTTAACCTTTTCAACACAATAAGATTCACAGTCACACATCAGAGTCAGGCATCACATTGGGTGACTCTGCCGTTGCACTGAGAAGAAAAATGCACCAGTCAAGGTGACTTTTGTCATATTTTGAAGACTGAACGGTCCAAAATTATGAATGCGCACAAGTTAATGTTTAACTCCCTGGCGGTACACAAGATCCACACTCAGGCATCACATTGGGTGACTCTGCCGTTGCACTGAGAAGAAAAATGCACCAGTCAAGGTGACTTTTGTCATATTTTGAAGACTGAACGGTCCAAAATTATGAATGCGCACAAGTTAATGTTTAACTCCCTGGCGGTACACAAGATCCACACTCAGGCATCACATTGGGTGACTCTGCCGTTGCACTGAGAAGAAAAATGCACCAGTCAAGGTGACTTTTGTCATATTTTGAAGACTGAACGGTCCAAAATTATGAATGCGCACAAGTTAATGTTTAACTCCCTGGCGGTACATCATATTCACAGCTGCACATCACCTTTGGTGAAGGGAAAGAGGTGAGAGAAAATGAAGTCAAACAGTTCATGTGACTTTTGTCATATTTGTGGGGTTGGATGCTCATGCATGCCAGAAATATGAAAGGTTGCAGCGGTGCAGGGAGACAAAAGGGCAAAACAGCACAGCCCCACTATGTTCACCCATAGTGATGAAAGGGAAATTATGATTTTGTGAATATTGCGGAGAATGCAGGGTTGAGCAGCAATTGGTGAGCTTAAAACTGTGACAAGTGAGGAGGACGCAGCGCTTTTCGTTGCAGCAGCCACGGAGGGCAGGGCAAGGCCACGCCTCCCCTTCACCAAATGCGGTGCGGGCTGCTAAGAAAGGCATGATAAAAATGAGTACGATAACGTGAATTTTTGCCACGGCCAAAGGTTGAAGGGTCGGCGACACCAAAAGCCGCGTTTTTTCCTTTGAACCCTCGCGCCCGGCGGCCGCAGCGCGTCAGGCCGTGGATCCTGCACCGCATGTGGTGAAGGCGGCGGACGGGCGGCAAAGCGCCCCAAAATGGGATTAAACACAAGTTCAGTGCAATGACTCTCTGCACATGTAGCACAGTAAAATACAAACAAAAGGTCACAAGGTCACTGTAACGTCTGTGTGTATTGAGTAGAAAAGGGACTTTCCATTTGAGGAGGTTTCCCCTCTTTATGTGTACACTTGTATAAACAGATTGTGAATTGTGTCATGCCAGACAAAAGGTCACAAGGCCACTGCAAAGTCCCAACCCCCCACGTCTGCTGCAGGACATCAGAGCAGCAGAGAGTTTTTTGTGGTGTCATGTGCCACCTAGTGGTCAGTGTCTAGATAGCACATTGACTGGTCATATCCTGATTTCTGGAGGCCAAATATTCTCACCCAAGGGTTTTCAGTAGAAAAAGATTGTGAATTGTGATATGTCACAGACATTGTAAAAAACTGTATGATTTGTGATTGTTTGCACTGCAGACAATGAAATCATGGTGCTTTAACTTGAACCTGTGTGCACAGTAAAGCTGTCAATTACATGTCGAACATGTCAGCAGGACAGAGCAGCTCTCTGAAGACATCTTACAGTCATGCTGATGATTTGCCCCCCGATCCCCACGTCTTCAGCAGGACATCAGAGCAGCAAAGAGTTTTAGACGTTTCAGGCAGTGGCCAGTGTCTGGACTGCACACAGGCTGTAACACAGCAGGGAGAACACTGACTGCATTTATAGTATTTGTGGAAGCCATAACGGGCTTACTGAGCCTTTTTTATTTTATTTTTTTAACCTTTTCAACACAATAAGATTCACAGTCACACATCAGAGTCAGGCATCACATTGGGTGACTCTGCCGTTACCGTGAGAAGAAAAATGCACCAGTCAAGGTGACTTTTGTCATATTTTGAAGACTGAACGGTCCAAAATTATGAATGCGCACAAGTTAATGTTTAACTCCCTGGCGGTACACAAGATCCACACTCAGGCATCACATTGGGTGACTCTGCCGTTGCACTGAGAAGAAAAATGCACCAGTCAAGGTGACTTTTGTCATATTTTGAAGACTGAACGGTCCAAAATTATGAATGCGCACAAGTTAATGTTTAACTCCCTGGCGGTACACAAGATCCACACTCAGGCATCACATTGGGTGACTCTGCCGTTGCACTGAGAAGAAAAATGCACCAGTCAAGGTGACTTTTGTCATATTTTGAAGACTGAACGGTCCAAAATTATGAATGCGCACAAGTTAATGTTTAACTCCCTGGCGGTACATCATATTCACAGCTGCACATCACCTTTGGTGAAGGGAAAGAGGTGAGAGAAAATGAAGTCAAACAGTTCATGTGACTTTTGTCATATTTGTGGGGTTGGATGCTCATGCATGCCAGAAATATGAAAGGTTGCAGCGGTGCAGGGAGAGAAAAGGGCAAAACAGCACAGCCCCACTATGTTCACCCATAGTGATGAAAGGGAAATTATGATTTTGTGAATATTGCGGAGAATGCAGGGTTGAGCAGCAATTGGTGAGCTTAAAACTGTGACAAGTGAGGAGGACGCAGCGCTTTTCGTTGCAGCAGCCACGGAGGGCAGGGCAAGGCCACGCCTCCCCTTCACCAAATGCGGTGCGGGCTGCTAAGAAAGGCATGTTCAAAATGAGTACGATAACGTGAATTTTTGCGACGGCCAAAGGTTGAAGGGTCGGCGACACCAAAAGCCGCGTTTTTTCCTTTGAACCCTCGCGCCCGGCGGCCGCAGCGCGTCAGGCCGTGGATCCTGCACCGCATGTGGTGAAGGCGGCGGACGGGCGGCAAAGCGCCCCAAAATGGGATTAAACACAAGTTCAGTGCAATGACTCTCTGCACATGTAGCACAGTAAAATACAAACAAAAGGTCACAAGGTCACTGTAACGTCTGTGTGTATTGAGTAGAAAAGGGACTTTCCATTTGAGGAGGTTTCCCCTCTTTATGTGTACACTTGTATAAACAGATTGTGAATTGTGTCATGCCAGACAAAAGGTCACAAGGCCACTGCAAAGTCCCAACCCCCCACGTCTGCTGCAGGACATCAGAGCAGCAGAGAGTTTTTTGTGGTGTCATGTGCCACCTAGTGGTCAGTGTCTAGATAGCACATTGACTGGTCATATCCTGATTTCTGGAGGCCAAATATTCTCACCCAAGGGTTTTCAGTAGAAAAAGATTGTGAATTGTGATATGTCACAGACATTGTAAAAAACTGTATGATTTGTGATTGTTTGCACTGCAGACAATGAAATCATGGTGCTTTAACTTGAACCTGTGTGCACAGTAAAGCTGTCAATTACATGTCGAACATGTCAGCAGGACAGAGCAGCTCTCTGAAGACATCTTACAGTCATGCTGATGATTTGCCCCCCGATCCCCACGTCTTCAGCAGGACATCAGAGCAGCAAAGAGTTTTAGACGTTTCAGGCAGTGGCCAGTGTCTGGACTGCACACAGGCTGTAACACAGCAGGGAGAACACTGACTGCATTTATAGTATTTGTGGAAGCCATAACGGGCTTACTGAGCCTTTTTTATTTTATTTTTTTAACCTTTTCAACACAATAAGATTCACAGTCACACATCAGAGTCAGGCATCACATTGGGTGACTCTGCCGTTGCACTGAGAAGAAAAATGCACCAGTCAAGGTGACTTTTGTCATATTTTGAAGACTGAACGGTCCAAAATTATGAATGCGCACAAGTTAATGTTTAACTCCCTGGCGGTACACAAGATCCACACTCAGGCATCACATTGGGTGACTCTGCCGTTGCACTGAGAAGAAAAATGCACCAGTCAAGGTGACTTTTGTCATATTTTGAAGACTGAACGGTCCAAAATTATGAATGCGCACAAGTTAATGTTTAACTCCCTGGCGGTACATCATATTCACAGCTGCACATCACCTTTGGTGAAGGGAAAGAGGTGAGAGAAAATGAAGTCAAACAGTTCATGTGACTTTTGTCATATTTGTGGGGTTGGATGCTCATGCATGCCAGAAATATGAAAGGTTGCAGCGGCGCAGGGAGACAAAAGGGCAAAACAGCACAGCCCCACTATGTTCACCGATAGTGATGAAAGGGAAATTATGATTTTGTGAATATTGCGGAGAATGCAGGGTGGAGCAGCAATTGGTGAGCTTAAAACTGTGACAAGTGAGGAGGACGCAGCGCTTTTCGTTGCAGCAGCCACGGAGGGCAGGGCAAGGCCACGCCTCCCCTTCACCAAATGCGGTGCGGGCTGCTAAGAAAGGCATGTTCAAAATGAGTACGATAACGTGAATTTTTGCGACGGCCAAAGGTTGAAGGGTCGGCGACACCAAAAGCCGCGTTTTTTCCTTTGAACCCTCGCGCCCGGCGGCCGCAGCGCGTCAGGCCGTGGATCCTGCACCGCATGTGGTGAAGGCGGCGGACGGGCGGCAAAGCGCCCCAAAATGCGCCAAAATGGGATTAAACACAAGTTCAGTGCAATGACTCTCTGCACATGTAGCACAGTAAAATACAAACAAAAGGTCACAAGGTCACTGTAACGTCTGTGTGTATTGAGTAGAAAAGGGACTTTCCATTTGAGGAGGTGTCCCCTCTTTATGTGTACACTTGTATAAACAGATTGTGAATTGTGTCATGCCAGACAAAAGGTCACAAGGCCACTGCAAAGTCCCAACCCCCCACGTCTGCTGCAGGACATCAGAGCAGCAGAGAGTTTTTTGTGGTGTCATGTGCCACCTAGTGGTCAGTGTCTAGATAGCACATTGACTGGTCATATCCTGATTTCTGGAGGCCAAATATTCTCACCCAAGGGTTTTCAGTAGAAAAAGATTGTGAATTGTGATATGTCACAGACATTGTAAAAAACTGTATGATTTGTGATTGTCTGCACTGCAGACAATGAAATCATGGTGCTTTAACTTGAACCTGTGTGCACAGTAAAGCTGTCAATTACATGTCGAACATGTCAGCAGGACAGAGCAGCTCTCTGAAGACATCTTACAGTCATGCTGATGATTTGCCCCCCGATCCCCACGTCTTCAGCAGGACATCAGAGCAGCAAAGAGTTTTAGACGTTTCAGGCAGTGGCCAGTGTCTGGACTGCACACAGGCTGTAACACAGCAGGGAGAACACTGACTGCATTTATAGTATTTGTGGAAGCCATAACGGGCTTACTGAGCCTTTTTTATTTTATTTTTTTAACCTTTTCAACACAATAAGATTCACAGTCACACATCAGAGTCAGGCATCACATTGGGTGACTCTGCCGTTGCACTGAGAAGAAAAATGCACCAGTCAAGGTGACTTTTGTCATATTTTGAAGACTGAACGGTCCAAAATTATGAATGCGCACAAGTTAATGTTTAACTCCCTGGCGGTACACAAGATCCACACTCAGGCATCACATTGGGTGACTCTGCCGTTGCACTGAGAAGAAAAATGCACCAGTCAAGGTGACTTTTGTCATATTTTGAAGACTGAACGGTCCAAAATTATGAATGCGCACAAGTTAATGTTTAACTCCCTGGCGGTACATCATATTCACAGCTGCACATCACCTTTGGTGAAGGGAAAGAGGTGAGAGAAAATGAAGTCAAACAGTTCATGTGACTTTTGTCATATTTGTGGGGTTGGATGCTCATGCATGCCAGAAATATGAAAGGTTGCAGCGGCGCAGGGAGACAAAAGGGCAAAACAGCACAGCCCCACTATGTTCACCGATAGTGATGAAAGGGAAATTATGATTTTGTGAATATTGCGGAGAATGCAGGGTGGAGCAGCAATTGGTGAGCTTAAAACTGTGACAAGTGAGGAGGACGCAGCGCTTTTCGTTGCAGCAGCCACGGAGGGCAGGGCAAGGCCACGCCTCCCCTTCACCAAATGCGGTGCGGGCTGCTAAGAAAGGCATGATAAAAATGAGTACGATAACGTGAATTTTTGCGACGGCCAAAGGTTGAAGGGTCGGCGACACCAAAAGCCGCGTTTTTTCCTTTGAACCCTCGCGCCCGGCGGCCGCAGCGCGTCAGGCCGTGGATCCTGCACCGCATGTGGTGAAGGCGGCGGACGGGCGGCAAAGCGCCCCAAAATGCGCCAAAATGGGATTAAACACAAGTTCAGTGCAATGACTCTCTGCACATGTAGCACAGTAAAATACAAACAAAAGGTCACAAGGTCACTGTAACGTCTGTGTGTATTGAGTAGAAAAGGGACTTTCCATTTGAGGAGGTTTCCCCTCTTTATGTGTACACTTGTATAAACAGATTGTGAATTGTGTCATGCCAGACAAAAGGTCACAAGGCCACTGCAAAGTCCCAACCCCCCACGTCTGCTGCAGGACATCAGAGCAGCAGAGAGTTTTTTGTGGTGTCATGTGCCACCTAGTGGTCAGTGTCTAGATAGCACATTGACTGGTCATATCCTGATTTCTGGAGGCCAAATATTCTCACCCAAGGGTTTTCAGTATAAAAAGATTGTGAATTGTGATATGTCACAGACATTGTAAAAAACTGTATGATTTGTGATTGTTTGCACTGCAGACAATGAAATCATGGTGCTTTAACTTGAACCTGTGTGCACAGTAAAGCTGTCAATTACATGTCGAACATGTCAGCAGGACAGAGCAGCTCTCTGAAGACATCTTACAGTCATGCTGATGATTTGCCCCCCGATCCCCACGTCTTCAGCAGGACATCAGAGCAGCAAAGAGTTTTAGACGTTTCAGGCAGTGGCCAGTGTCTGGACTGCACACAGGCTGTAACACAGCAGGGAGAACACTGACTGCATTTATAGTATTTGTGGAAGCCATAACGGGCTTACTGAGCCTTTTTTATTTTATTTTTTTAACCTTTTCAACACAATAAGATTCACAGTCACACATCAGAGTCAGGCATCACATTGGGTGACTCTGCCGTTGCACTGAGAAGAAAAATGCACCAGTCAAGGTGACTTTTGTCATATTTTGAAGACTGAACGGTCCAAAATTATGAATGCGCACAAGTTAATGTTTAACTCCCTGGCGGTACACAAGATCCACACTCAGGCATCACATTGGGTGACTCTGCCGTTGCACTGAGAAGAAAAATGCACCAGTCAAGGTGACTTTTGTCATATTTTGAAGACTGAACGGTCCAAAATTATGAATGCGCACAAGTTAATGTTTAACTCCCTGGCGGTACATCATATTCACAGCTGCACATCACCTTTGGTGACGGGAAAGAGGTGAGAGAAAATGAAGTCAAACAGTTCATGTGACTTTTGTCATATTTGTGGGGTTGGATGCTCATGCATGCCAGAAATATGAAAGGTTGCAGCGGCGCAGGGAGACAAAAGGGCAAAACAGCACAGCCCCACTATGTTCACCGATAGTGATGAAAGGGAAATTATGATTTTGTGAATATTGCGGAGAATGCAGGGTGGAGCAGCAATTGGTGAGCTTAAAACTGTGACAAGTGAGGAGGACGCAGCGCTTTTCGTTGCAGCAGCCACGGAGGGCAGGGCAAGGCCACGCCTCCCCTTCACCAAATGCGGTGCGGGCTGCTAAGAAAGGCATGATAAAAATGAGTACGATAACGTGAATTTTTGCGACGGCCAAAGGTTGAAGGGTCGGCGACACCAAAAGCCGCGTTTTTTCCTTTGAACCCTCGCGCCCGGCGGCCGCAGCGCGTCAGGCCGTGGATCCTGCACCGCATGTGGTGAAGGCGGCGGACGGGCGGCAAAGCGCCCCAAAATGCGCCAAAATGGGATTAAACACAAGTTCAGTGCAATGACTCTCTGCACATGTAGCACAGTAAAATACAAACAAAAGGTCACAAGGTCACTGTAACGTCTGTGTGTATTGAGTAGAAAAGGGACTTTCCATTTGAGGAGGTTTCCCCTCTTTATGTGTACAGTTGTATAAACAGATTGTGAATTGTGTCATGCCAGACAAAAGGTCACAAGGCCACTGCAAAGTCCCAACCCCCCACGTCTGCTGCAGGACATCAGAGCAGCAGAGAGTTTTTTGTGGTGTCATGTGCCACCTAGTGGTCAGTGTCTAGATAGCACATTGACTGGTCATATCCTGATTTCTGGAGGCCAAATATTCTCACCCAAGGGTTTTCAGTAGAAAAAGATTGTGAATTGTGATATGTCACAGACATTGTAAAAAACTGTATGATTTGTGATTGTCTGCACTGCAGACAATGAAATCATGGTGCTTTAACTTGAACCTGTGTGCACAGTAAAGCTGTCAATTACATGTCGAACATGTCAGCAGGACAGAGCAGCTCTCTGAAGACATCTTACAGTCATGCTGATGATTTGCCCCCCGATCCCCACGTCTTCAGCAGGACATCAGAGCAGCAAAGAGTTTTAGACGTTTCAGGCAGTGGCCAGTGTCTGGACTGCACACAGGCTGTAACACAGCAGGGAGAACACTGACTGCATTTATAGTATTTGTGGAAGCCATAACGGGCTTACTGAGCCTTTTTTATTTTATTTTTTTAACCTTTTCAACACAATAAGATTCACAGTCACACATCAGAGTCAGGCATCACATTGGGTGACTCTGCCGTTGCACTGAGAAGAAAAATGCACCAGTCAAGGTGACTTTTGTCATATTTTGAAGACTGAACGGTCCAAAATTATGAATGCGCACAAGTTAATGTTTAACTCCCTGGCGGTACACAAGATCCACACTCAGGCATCACATTGGGTGACTCTGCCGTTGCACTGAGAAGAAAAATGCACCAGTCAAGGTGACTTTTGTCATATTTTGAAGACTGAACGGTCCAAAATTATGAATGCGCACAAGTTAATGTTTAACTCCCTGGCGGTACATCATATTCACAGCTGCACATCACCTTTGGTGAAGGGAAAGAGGTGAGAGAAAATGAAGTCAAACAGTTCATGTGACTTTTGTCATATTTGTGGGGTTGGATGCTCATGCATGCCAGAAATATGAAAGGTTGCAGCGGCGCAGGGAGACAAAAGGGCAAAACAGCACAGCCCCACTATGTTCACCGATAGTGATGAAAGGGAAATTATGATTTTGTGAATATTGCGGAGAATGCAGGGTTGAGCAGCAATTGGTGAGCTTAAAACTGTGACAAGTGAGGAGGACGCAGCGCTTTTCGTTGCAGCAGCCACGGAGGGCAGGGCAAGGCCACGCCTCCCCTTCACCAAATGCGGTGCGGGCTGCTAAGAAAGGCATGTTCAAAATGAGTACGATAACGTGAATTTTTGCGACGGCCAAAGGTTGAAGGGTCGGCGACACCAAAAGCCGCGTTTTTTCCTTTGAACCCTCGCGCCCGGCGGCCGCAGCGCGTCAGGCCGTGGATCCTGCACCGCATGTGGTGAAGGCGGCGGACGGGCGGCAAAGCGCCCCAAAATGCGCCAAAATGGGATTAAACACAAGTTCAGTGCAATGACTCTCTGCACATGTAGCACAGTAAAATACAAACAAAAGGTCACAAGGTCACTGTAACGTCTGTGTGTATTGAGTAGAAAGGGACTTTCCATTTGAGGAGGTTTCCCCTCTTTATGTGTACACTTGTATAAACAGATTGTGAATTGTGTCATGCCAGACAAAAGGTCACAAGGCCACTGCAAAGTCCCAACCCCCCACGTCTGCTGCAGGACATCAGAGCAGCAGAGAGTTTTTTGTGGTGTCATGTGCCACCTAGTGGTCAGTGTCTAGATAGCACATTGACTGGTCATATCCTGATTTCTGGAGGCCAAATATTCTCACCCAAGGGTTTTCAGTATAAAAAGATTGTGAATTGTGATATGTCACAGACATTGTAAAAACTGTATGATTTGTGATTGTCTGCAGTGCAGACAATGAAATCATGGTGCTTTAACTTGAACCTGTGTGCACAGTAAAGCTGTCAATTACATGTCGAACATGTCAGCAGGACAGAGCAGCTCTCTGAAGACATCTTACAGTCATGCTGATGATTTGCCCCCCGATCCCCACGTCTTCAGCAGGACATCAGAGCAGCAAAGAGTTTTAGACGTTTCAGGCAGTGGCCAGTGTCTGGACTGCACACAGGCTGTAACACAGCAGGGAGAACACTGACTGCATTTATAGTATTTGTGGAAGCCATAACGGGCTTACTGAGCCTTTTTTATTTTATTTTTTTAACCTTTTCAACACAATAAGATTCACAGTCACACATCAGAGTCAGGCATCACATTGGGTGACTCTGCCGTTGCACTGAGAAGAAAAATGCACCAGTCAAGGTGACTTTTGTCATATTTTGAAGACTGAACGGTCCAAAATTATGAATGCGCACAAGTTAATGTTTAACTCCCTGGCGGTACACAAGATCCACACTCAGGCATCACATTGGGTGACTCTGCCGTTGCACTGAGAAGAAAAATGCACCAGTCAAGGTGACTTTTGTCATATTTTGAAGACTGAACGGTCCAAAATTATGAATGCGCACAAGTTAATGTTTAACTCCCTGGCGGTACATCATATTCACAGCTGCACATCACCTTTGGTGAAGGGAAAGAGGTGAGAGAAAATGAAGTCAAACAGTTCATGTGACTTTTGTCATATTTGTGGGGTTGGATGCTCATGCATGCCAGAAATATGAAAGGTTGCAGCGGCGCAGGGAGACAAAAGGGCAAAACAGCACAGCCCCACTATGTTCACCGATAGTGATGAAAGGGAAATTATGATTTTGTGAATATTGCGGAGAATGCAGGGTTGAGCAGCAATTGGTGAGCTTAAAACTGTGACAAGTGAGGAGGACGCAGCGCTTTTCGTTGCAGCAGCCACGGAGGGCAGGGCAAGGCCACGCCTCCCCTTCACCAAATGCGGTGCGGGCTGCTAAGAAAGGCATGATAAAAATGAGTACGATAACGTGAATTTTTGCGACGGCCAAAGGTTGAAGGGTCGGCGACACCAAAAGCCGCGTTTTTTCCTTTGAACCCTCGCGCCCGGCGGCCGCAGCGCGTCAGGCCGTGGATCCTGCACCGCATGTGGTGAAGGCGGCGGACGGGCGGCAAAGCGCCCCAAAATGCGCCAAAATGGGATTAAACACAAGTTCAGTGCAATGACTCTCTGCACATGTAGCACAGTAAAATACAAACAAAAGGTCACAAGGTCACTGTAACGTCTGTGTGTATTGAGTAGAAAAGGGACTTTCCATTTGAGGAGGTGTCCCCTCTTTATGTGTACACTTGTATAAACAGATTGTGAATTGTGTCATGCCAGACAAAAGGTCACAAGGCCACTGCAAAGTCCCAACCCCCCACGTCTGCTGCAGGACATCAGAGCAGCAGAGAGTTTTTTGTGGTGTCATGTGCCACCTAGTGGTCAGTGTCTAGATAGCACATTGACTGGTCATATCCTGATTTCTGGAGGCCAAATATTCTCACCCAAGGGTTTTCAGTATAAAAAGATTGTGAATTGTGATATGTCACAGACATTGTAAAAAACTGTATGATTTGTGATTGTCTGCACTGCAGACAATGAAATCATGGTGCTTTAACTTGAACCTGTGTGCACAGTAAAGCTGTCAATTACATGTCGAACATGTCAGCAGGACAGAGCAGCTCTCTGAAGACATCTTACAGTCATGCTGATGATTTGCCCCCCGATCCCCACGTCTTCAGCAGGACATCAGAGCAGCAAAGAGTTTTAGACGTTTCAGGCAGTGGCCAGTGTCTGGACTGCACACAGGCTGTAACACAGCAGGGAGAACACTGACTGCATTTATAGTATTTGTGGAAGCCATAACGGGCTTACTGAGCCTTTTTTATTTTATTTTTTAACCTTTTCAACACAATAAGATTCACAGTCACACATCAGAGTCAGGCATCACATTGGGTGACTCTGCCGTTGCACTGAGAAGAAAAATGCACCAGTCAAGGTGACTTTTGTCATATTTTGAAGACTGAACGGTCCAAAATTATGAATGCGCACAAGTTAATGTTTAACTCCCTGGCGGTACACAAGATCCACACTCAGGCATCACATTGGGTGACTCTGCCGTTGCACTGAGAAGAAAAATGCACCAGTCAAGGTGACTTTTGTCATATTTTGAAGACTGAACGGTCCAAAATTATGAATGCGCACAAGTTAATGTTTAACTCCCTGGCGGTACATCATATTCACAGCTGCACATCACCTTTGGTGAAGGGAAAGAGGTGAGAGAAAATGAAGTCAAACAGTTCATGTGACTTTTGTCATATTTGTGGGGTTGGATGCTCATGCATGCCAGAAATATGAAAGGTTGCAGCGGCGCAGGGAGACAAAAGGGCAAAACAGCACAGCCCCACTATGTTCACCGATAGTGATGAAAGGGAAATTATGATTTTGTGAATATTGCGGAGAATGCAGGGTTGAGCAGCAATTGGTGAGCTTAAAACTGTGACAAGTGAGGAGGACGCAGCGCTTTTCGTTGCAGCAGCCACGGAGGGCAGGGCAAGGCCACGCCTCCCCTTCACCAAATGCGGTGCGGGCTGCTAAGAAAGGCATGATAAAAATGAGTACGATAACGTGAATTTTTGCGACGGCCAAAGGTTGAAGGGTCGGCGACACCAAAAGCCGCGTTTTTTCCTTTTAACCCTCGCGCCCGGCGGCCGCAGCGCGTCAGGCCGTGGATCCTGCACCGCATGTGGTGAAGGCGGCGGACGGGCGGCAAAGCGCCCCAAAATGCGCCAAAATGGGATTAAACACAAGTTCAGTGCAATGACTCTCTGCACATGTAGCACAGTAAAATACAAACAAAAGGTCACAAGGTCACTGTAACGTCTGTGTGTATTGAGTAGAAAAGGGACTTTCCATTTGAGGAGGTGTCCCCTCTTTATGTGTACACTTGTATAAACAGATTGTGAATTGTGTCATGCCAGACAAAAGGTCACAAGGCCACTGCAAAGTCCCAACCCCCCACGTCTGCTGCAGGACATCAGAGCAGCAGAGAGTTTTTTGTGGTGTCATGTGCCACCTAGTGGTCAGTGTCTAGATAGCACATTGACTGGTCATATCCTGATTTCTGGAGGCCAAATATTCTCACCCAAGGGTTTTCAGTATAAAAAGATTGTGAATTGTGATATGTCACAGACATTGTAAAAACTGTATGATTTGTGATTGTCTGCACTGCAGACAATGAAATCATGGTGCTTTAACTTGAACCTGTGTGCACAGTAAAGCTGTCAATTACATGTCGAACATGTCAGCAGGACAGAGCAGCTCTCTGAAGACATCTTACAGTCATGCTGATGATTTGCCCCCCGATCCCCACGTCTTCAGCAGGACATCAGAGCAGCAAAGAGTTTTAGACGTTTCAGGCAGTGGCCAGTGTCTGGACTGCACACAGGCTGTAACACAGCAGGGAGAACACTGACTGCATTTATAGTATTTGTGGAAGCCATAACGGGCTTACTGAGCCTTTTTTATTTTTTTTTTTTAACCTTTTCAACACAATAAGATTCACAGTCACACATCAGAGTCAGGCATCACATTGGGTGACTCTGCCGTTGCACTGAGAAGAAAAATGCACCAGTCAAGGTGACTTTTGTCATATTTTGAAGACTGAACGGTCCAAAATTATGAATGCGCACAAGTTAATGTTTAACTCCCTGGCGGTACACAAGATCCACACTCAGGCATCACATTGGGTGACTCTGCCGTTGCACTGAGAAGAAAAATGCACCAGTCAAGGTGACTTTTGTCATATTTTGAAGACTGAACGGTCCAAAATTATGAATGCGCACAAGTTAATGTTTAACTCCCTGGCGGTACATCATATTCACAGCTGCACATCACCTTTGGTGAAGGGAAAGAGGTGAGAGAAAATGAAGTCAAACAGTTCATGTGACTTTTGTCATATTTGTGGGGTTGGATGCTCATGCATGCCAGAAATATGAAAGGTTGCAGCGGCGCAGGGAGACAAAAGGGCAAAACAGCACAGCCCCACTATGTTCACCCATAGTGATGAAAGGGAAATTATGATTTTGTGAATATTGCGGAGAATGCAGGGTTGAGCAGCAATTGGTGAGCTTAAAACTGTGACAAGTGAGGAGGACGCAGCGCTTTTCGTTGCAGCAGCCACGGAGGGCAGGGCAAGGCCACGCCTCCCCTTCACCAAATGCGGTGCGGGCTGCTAAGAAAGGCATGATAAAAATGAGTACGATAACGTGAATTTTTGCGACGGCCAAAGGTTGAAGGGTCGGCGACACCAAAAGCCGCGTTTTTTCCTTTTAACCCTCGCGCCCGGCGGCCGCAGCGCGTCAGGCCGTGGATCCTGCACCGCATGTGGTGAAGGCGGCGGACGGGCGGCAAAGCGCCCCAAAATGCGCCAAAATGGGATTAAACACAAGTTCAGTGCAATGACTCTCTGCACATGTAGCACAGTAAAATACAAACAAAAGGTCACAAGGTCACTGTAACGTCTGTGTGTATTGAGTAGAAAAGGGACTTTCCATTTGAGGAGGTGTCCCCTCTTTATGTGTACACTTGTATAAACAGATTGTGAATTGTGTCATGCCAGACAAAAGGTCACAAGGCCACTGCAAAGTCCCAACCCCCCACGTCTGCTGCAGGACATCAGAGCAGCAGAGAGTTTTTTGTGGTGTCATGTGCCACCTAGTGGTCAGTGTCTAGATAGCACATTGACTGGTCATATCCTGATTTCTGGAGGCCAAATATTCTCACCCAAGGGTTTTCAGTAGAAAAAGATTGTGAATTGTGATATGTCACAGACATTGTAAAAAACTGTATGATTTGTGATTGTCTGCACTGCAGACAATGAAATCATGGTGCTTTAACTTGAACCTGTGTGCACAGTAAAGCTGTCAATTACATGTCGGAACATGTCAGCAGGACAGAGCAGCTCTCTGAAGACATCTTACAGTCATGCTGATGATTTGCCCCCCGATCCCCACGTCTTCAGCAGGACATCAGAGCAGCAAAGAGTTTTAGACGTTTCAGGCAGTGGCCAGTGTCTGGACTGCACACAGGCTGTAACACAGCAGGGAGAACACTGACTGCATTTATAGTATTTGTGGAAGCCATAACGGGCTTACTGAGCCTTTTTTATTTTATTTTTTTAACCTTTTCAACACAATAAGATTCACAGTCACACATCAGAGTCAGGCATCACATTGGGTGACTCTGCCGTTGCACTGAGAAGAAAAATGCACCAGTCAAGGTGACTTTTGTCATATTTTGAAGACTGAACGGTCCAAAATTATGAATGCGCACAAGTTAATGTTTAACTCCCTGGCGGTACACAAGATCCACACTCAGGCATCACATTGGGTGACTCTGCCGTTGCACTGAGAAGAAAAATGCACCAGTCAAGGTGACTTTTGTCATATTTTGAAGACTGAACGGTCCAAAATTATGAATGCGCACAAGTTAATGTTTAACTCCCTGGCGGTACATCATATTCACAGCTGCACATCACCTTTGGTGAAGGGAAAGAGGTGAGAGAAAATGAAGTCAAACAGTTCATGTGACTTTTGTCATATTTGTGGGGTTGGATGCTCATGCATGCCAGAAATATGAAAGGTTGCAGCGGCGCAGGGAGACAAAAGGGCAAAACAGCACAGCCCCACTATGTTCACCGATAGTGATGAAAGGGAAATTATGATTTTGTGAATATTGCGGAGAATGCAGGGTTGAGCAGCAATTGGTGAGCTTAAAACTGTGACAAGTGAGGAGGACGCAGCGCTTTTCGTTGCAGCAGCCACGGAGGGCAGGGCAAGGCCACGCCTCCCCTTCACCAAATGCGGTGCGGGCTGCTAAGAAAGGCATGATAAAAATGAGTACGATAACGTGAATTTTTGCGACGGCCAAAGGTTGAAGGGTCGGCGACACCAAAAGCCGCGTTTTTTCCTTTTAACCCTCGCGCCCGGCGGCCGCAGCGCGTCAGGCCGTGGATCCTGCACCGCATGTGGTGAAGGCGGCGGACGGGCGGCAAAGCGCCCCAAAATGCGCCAAAATGGGATTAAACACAAGTTCAGTGCAATGACTCTCTGCACATGTAGCACAGTAAAATACAAACAAAAGGTCACAAGGTCACTGTAACGTCTGTGTGTATTGAGTAGAAAAGGGACTTTCCATTTGAGGAGGTGTCCCCTCTTTATGTGTACACTTGTATAAACAGATTGTGAATTGTGTCATGCCAGACAAAAGGTCACAAGGCCACTGCAAAGTCCCAACCCCCCACGTCTGCTGCAGGACATCAGAGCAGCAGAGAGTTTTTTGTGGTGTCATGTGCCACCTAGTGGTCAGTGTCTAGATAGCACATTGACTGGTCATATCCTGATTTCTGGAGGCCAAATATTCTCACCCAAGGGTTTTCAGTATAAAAAGATTGTGAATTGTGATATGTCACAGACATTGTAAAAACTGTATGATTTGTGATTGTCTGCACTGCAGACAATGAAATCATGGTGCTTTAACTTGAACCTGTGTGCACAGTAAAGCTGTCAATTACATGTGGAACATGTCAGCAGGACAGAGCAGCTCTCTGAAGACATCTTACAGTCATGCTGATGATTTGCCCCCCGATCCCCACGTCTTCAGCAGGACATCAGAGCAGCAAAGAGTTTTAGACGTTTCAGGCAGGGGCCAGTGTCTGGACTGCACACAGGCTGTAACACAGCAGGGAGAACACTGACTGCATTTATAGTATTTGTGGAAGCCATAACGGGCTTACTGAGCCTTTTTTATTTTATTTTTTTAACCTTTTCAACACAATAAGATTCACAGTCACACATCAGAGTCAGGCATCACATTGGGTGACTCTGCCGTTGCACTGAGAAGAAAAATGCACCAGTCAAGGTGACTTTTGTCATATTTTGAAGACTGAACAGTCCAAAATTATGAATGCGCACAAGTTAATGTTTAACTCCCTGGCGGTACACAAGATCCACACTCAGGCATCACATTGGGTGACTCTGCCGTTACCGTGAGAAGAAAAATGCACCAGTCAAGGTGACTTTTGTCATATTTTGAAGACTGAACGGTCCAAAATTATGAATGCGCACAAGTTAATGTTTAACTCCCTGGCGGTACATCATATTCACAGCTGCACATCACCTTTGGTGAAGGGAAAGAGGTGAGAGAAAATGAAGTCAAACAGTTCATGTGACTTTTGTCATATTTGTGGGGTTGGATGCTCATGCATGCCAGAAATATGAAAGGTTGCAGCGGCGCAGGGAGACAAAAGGGCAAAACAGCACAGCCCCACTATGTTCACCGATAGTGATGAAAGGGAAATTATGATTTTGTGAATATTGCGGAGAATGCAGGGTTGAGCAGCAATTGGTGAGCTTAAAACTGTGACAAGTGAGGAGGACGCAGCGCTTTTCGTTGCAGCAGCCACGGAGGGCAGGGCAAGGCCACGCCTCCCCTTCACCAAATGCGGTGCGGGCTGCTAAGAAAGGCATGATAAAAATGAGTACGATAACGTGAATTTTTGCGACGGCCAAAGGTTGAAGGGTCGGCGACACCAAAAGCCGCGTTTTTTCCTTTTAACCCTCGCGCCCGGCGGCCGCAGCGCGTCAGGCCGTGGATCCTGCACCGCATGTGGTGAAGGCGGCGGACGGGCGGCAAAGCGCCCCAAAATGCGCCAAAATGGGATTAAACACAAGTTCAGTGCAATGACTCTCTGCACATGTAGCACAGTAAAATACAAACAAAAGGTCACAAGGTCACTGTAACGTCTGTGTGTATTGAGTAGAAAAGGGACTTTACATTTGAGGAGGCTTCCCCTCTTTATGTGTACACTTGTATAAACAGATTGTGAATTGTGTCATGCCAGACAAAAGGTCACAAGGCCACTGCAAAGTCCCAACCCCCCACGTCTGCTGCAGGACATCAGAGCAGCAGAGAGTTTTTTGTGGTGTCATGTGCCACCTAGTGGTCAGTGTCTAGATAGCACATTGACTGGTCATATCCTGATTTCTGGAGGCCAAATATTCTCACCCAAGGGTTTTCAGTAGAAAAAGATTGTGAATTGTGATATGTCACAGACATTGTAAAAACTGTATGATTTGTGATTGTCTGCACTGCAGACAATGAAATCATGGTGCTTTAACTTGAACCTGTGTGCACAGTAAAGCTGTCAATTACATGTGGAACATGTCAGCAGGACAGAGCAGCTCTCTGAAGACATCTTACAGTCATGCTGATGATTTGCCCCCCGATCCCCACGTCTTCAGCAGGACATCAGAGCAGCAAAGAGTTTTAGACGTTTCAGGCAGTGGCCAGTGTCTGGACTGCACACAGGCTGTAACACAGCAGGGAGAACACTGACTGCATTTATAGTATTTGTGGAAGCCATAACGGGCTTACTGAGCCTTTTTTATTTTATTTTTTTAACCTTTTCAACACAATAAGATTCACAGTCACACATCAGAGTCAGGCATCACATTGGGTGACTCTGCCGTTGCACTGAGAAGAAAAATGCACCAGTCAAGGTGACTTTTGTCATATTTTGAAGACTGAACGGTCCAAAATTATGAATGCGCACAAGTTAATGTTTAACTCCCTGGCGGTACACAAGATCCACACTCAGGCATCACATTGGGTGACTCTGCCGTTGCACTGAGAAGAAAAATGCACCAGTCAAGGTGACTTTTGTCATATTTTGAAGACTGAACGGTCCAAAATTATGAATGCGCACAAGTTAATGTTTAACTCCCTGGCGGAACACAAGATCCACACTCAGGCATCACATTGGGTGACTGCCGTTACCGTGAGAAGAAAAATGCAGCAGTCAAGGTGACTTTTGTCATATTTTGAAGACTGAACGGTCCAAAATTATGAATGCGTACAAGTTAATGTTTAACTCCCTGGCGGTACACAAGATCCACACTCAGGCATCACATCTGGTGACTCTGTCATTACCGTGAGAAGAAAAATGCACCAGTCAAGGTGACTTTTGTCATATTTTGAAGACTGAACGGTCCAAAATTATGAATGCGTACAAGTTATTGTGGAACTCCCTGCCGGCACATCATATTCACAGTTGCACATCACCTTTGGTGAAGGGAAAGAGGTGAGAGAAAATGAAGTCAAACAGTTCATGTGACTTTTGTCATATTTGTGGGGTTGGATGCTCATGCATGCCAGAAATATGAAAAGTTGCAGCGGCGCAGGGAGACAAAAGGGCAAAACAGCACAGCCCCACTATGTTCACCGATAGTGATGAAAGGGAAATTATGATTTTGTGAATATTGCGGAGAATGCAGGGTTGAGCAGCAATTGGTGAGCTTAAAACTGTGACAAGTGAGGAGGACGCAGCGCTTTTCGTTGCAGCAGCCACGGAGGGCAGGGCAAGGCCACGCCTCCCCTTCACCAAATGCGGTGCGGGCTGCTAAGAAAGGCATGTTAAAAATGAGTACGATAACGTGAATTTTTGCCACGGCCAAAGGTTGAAGGGTCGGCGACACCAAAAGCCGCGTTTTTTCCTTTTAACCCTCGCGCCCGGCGGCCGCAGCGCGTCAGGCCGTGGATCCTGCACCGCATGTGGTGAAGGCGGCGGACGGGCGGCAAAACGTCCAAAAATGCGCCAAAATGGGATTAAACACAAGTTCAGTGCAATGACTCTCTGCACATGTAGCACAGTAAAATACAAACAAAAGGTCACAAGGTCACTGTAACGTCTGTGTGTATTGAGTAGAAAAGGGACTTTACATTTGAGGAGGTTTCCCCTCTTTATGTGTACACTTGTATAAACAGATTGTGAATTGTGTCATGCCAGACAAAAGGTCACAAGGCCACTGCAAAGTCCCAACCCCCCACGTCTGCTGCAGGACATCAGAGCAGCAGAGAGTTTTTTGTGGTGTCATGTGCCACCTAGTGGTCAGTGTCTAGATAGCACATTGACTGGTCATATCCTGATTTCTGGAGGCCAAATATTCTCACCCAAGGGTTTTCAGTATAAAAAGATTGTGAATTGTGATATGTCACAGACATTGTAAAAACTGTATGATTTGTGATTGTCTGTACTGCAGACAATGAAATCATGGTGCTTTAACTTGAACCAGTGTGCACAGTAAAGCTGTCAATTACATGTCGAACATGTCAGCAGGACAGAGCAGCTCTCTGAAGACATCTTACAGTCATGCTGATGATTTGCCCCCCGATCCCCACGTCTTCGGCAGGACATCAGAGCAGCAAAGAGTTGTAGACGTTTCAGGCAGTGGCCAGTGTCTGGACTGCACACAGGCTGTACCACAGCAGGGAGAACACTGACTGCATTTATAGTATTTGTGGAAGCCATAACGGGCTTACTGAGCCTTTTTTATTTTATTTTTTTAACCTTTTCAACACAATAAGATTCACAGTCACACATCAGAGT
>NW_021941803.1:40000-41091 GCF_902150065.1 Myripristis murdjan | reverse complement strand
GTCCCCCGAGTTCCTCCGCTCTGGCCCTGTCTGGAGAGAACCAGGGGCACGGCCCTGGGCACTGCCAGGGCTTTTTCCCCCCCATCTCCGGGTCTCGTTTTCCCGCAGCAAAGTGTCGGACGGGGAGATGGGGAAACAGCCCTGGGCACTGCCAGGGCTTTTCCCCCATCTCCGGGTCTCGTTTCCCCCCAGCAAAGTCCTCTTTCCCCGACGTGTTTGGAGGGCGGTGTTTCAGGGACTCCCACCGTCTCAGATTTGAGCGACCCAAATTTGTGGTGCGGGACGTGCAGCCCATGTGGTGGTCTCCAGCCCACATCCCCGGGGTCAACCCTGCCTCGGTCTCCCCGAGTTCCTCCGCTCTGGTCCTGTCTGAGGGAGTACCAGGGGCACGGCCCTGGGCACTGCCTGGGCTTTTTCAACCCATCTCCGGGTCTCCTTTCCCCCCAGCAAAGTGTTGGACCGGGAGATGGGCAAGAAGCCCTGGGCACTGCCTGGGCTTTTTTGCCCATCTCCGGGTCTCGTTTTCCACCAGCAAAGTGTTGGACCGGGAGATGGGCAGGAAGCCCTGGGCACTGCCTGGGCTTTTTTACCCATCTCCCGGTCACGTTTTCCCGCGGCAAAGTGTTGGACCGGGAGATGGGCAGGAAGCCCTGGGCACTGCCTGGGCTTTTTTGCCCATCTCCGGGTCTCGTTTTCCACCAGCAAAGTGTTGGACCGGGAGATGGGCAGGAAGCCCTGGGCACTGCCTGGGCTTTTTTGCCCATCTCCGGGTCTCGTTTTCCACCAGCAAAGTGTTGGACCGGGAGATGGGCAGGAAGCCCTGGGCACTGCCTGGGCTTTTTTACCCATCTCCCGGTCTCGTTTTCCCGCGGCAAAGTGTTGGACCGGGAGATGGGCAGGAAGCCCTGGGCACTGCCTGGGCTTTTTTACCCATCTCCGGGTCTCGTTTTCCACCAGCAAAGTGCTGGACCGGGAGATGGGCAGGAAGCCCTGGGCACTGCCTGGGCTTTTTTACCCATCTCCCGGTCTCGTTTTCCCGCGGCAAAGTGTTGGACCGGGAGATGGGCAGGAAGCCCTGGGCACTGCCTGGG